>NC_083738.1:5863750-6165000 GCF_033458585.1 Syngnathus typhle | reverse complement strand
TTGACTGGAATCAGATTGCGTGTTGGGCTGGGAGCGAACTCCAGAGGCATGTAGTTTTGGGCTAGGGTTTAGTGGGATATTTATGAGGTTATTATGATTGGTTAATTGTGCCTGAGATCGATAGCTGGTGGTGGATACTCTAAAGGAAGTGTGGACATGAATTTTTTGCAGTGGAAAGGTAGTGTGTGATAGTGGTGTGGATTTTCCTTTGGTGAAGGTTGGGGGGGTGGAATAAAGGGGCCATGTGTGAGGACTAGCGTGTGGGGAGGCTGAGGGATCTTGGTTAGTCCGAGGTCTGAGGGGAGGTGAACTGTTGTTGTGAGGGAGAGAATGGATCGGACTATCCTCGCGTCACGACTCATGGAGCCAGTCCAGGGATTCCAGAGTGAGCTCCATGGAGAGGGAGAGCAGCCGTGCCCCCGCCTGGTTGAGGTGTAAACCGCACTTCCCCGATCCATGTTGACCAGGGAGACTAGAAGTTGCAGAAACTATTTTATTGCATTCTCTGCATCTAGAGAGAGTATCTTGAATTAAATCTGGATTCCACCTTTCTGCATAGTGGTTTTTTTTTTTTTTGTCGTGGGAAAAACTACCACTATCACGAGAACAGCCTTCCAGTATGTTTTGTGTCTGTAATGGCACTAAATAACGTAAAATGAATATTTTAAATGGTTATAAAGTAAAAACTGTTTGAAACTCTACCACAGGTTTTGGTCAAACATAGTTTTATAGTACACCGAAACCCCATGACCGACTTTTAAACCACTTTATCCCTAAATAGAGTGGACTATGCTTGACGAATGCAGATGATTTTATTCAGTCTGGTTGAGCATGTCAAAATGTTTATCATATTCTAATCGTAAGTCGCACATTCCCCAAGCACAGCGGGGCTTTAACAGATGAAATGTGACTGCTCAATTGTGATAAGGCTGATTATTCTTGGTTAGCACAGTCATTTCCTATTTGAATGTTTCTTAATTACTGTGCACATCCTCCCAGCTAAAACTCAGTTAGCATTGTGTCACTTCTGAAAGTGTTCTTGAGTCTCACCTCCAGAACCCTTCCACTTATGTATCTGCTGCAGCCCTCACATTTCACCCCATACTGGGCATGGTAGTCCGCCTCGCAGTATGGCACTCCATCCCTACAATCGAGAACACAAAAAAACTGTAATTAGTTTCATGTATGAAAAAGGAGTGGAGAGGAATCATCATAGTCAATTTCAATTCCTTCGTGGTTTGCTGTTTTGACATGTTTTCAGATAATTATGAAAGCAGGAATTATCTTGTTGTTTGTATCTTGTTTGAGTTGATTTGTTGCCATTATAAAACCAAGTCACATTCCCAGAGTTGACAAATAATGACATTCCCTGATCTCAACTCCGAGGAGGGCAAGGGGAAAAAAAAAAACCTGAAAAAATTAAAACCTTTCTCACAAAGTATATGCAACGTTATGGATAGCCTTTTAATTGGCATACAAGTGTGTAAATAAAATAATCAATAATCCAACCTCAGTTGAAGATCTCACACATTTAATTTTTTTAGCATCCTTCTGCTCACACTTATGTGACAGGTCGCACTGATACAAAATCAATAATAATCCAACTACAATTGAAGATCTCAAACATTTCAGTTGTTTAGCATCCTTCTGTTTCCACTTACTATGTGACAGGTTGCACTAAAAAGTCAACCACTGTTAAATGCAAGCAAGCGATCAAAAGATACTATACCTTGACTTGACTTGGAAAGCAAACAGTGAATCCATGATTCTGTGGGCTTATTATGAAATGTGTTGCAAAACACAGAAAGTTAAAGAAATAGAAAATCACTTGCCCAGAGTTAATTATTAAATTCTTGGAGACTTTATGACTGTAATGGGTTTCAACTTTGAGACTCACTCCACAGTATATTGGTTTCTGTTGGTCTTTGCATGCTCACTTGCTGATGTACTCTCCGGTGAGGACCATGTTGCACGTTTGACATCTGAAGCAGCTGACGTGCCACTGCTTCTCCAGTGCCAGGAGAGACTGACCTTGCTTGATCTCTGCTCTACATCCAGCACAGTCTGGAGAAAAAGAGCAAGAACAACACAGAGGAGGGATAGACAGGTGGTGGGAATTGAGCAGCAGAACAAAATGAAGAAAATAGGTTATGTGCTGCTAAAATGTATTCGGTGGAAGGGTGTGAAGGGCGAACGTGACGCTATAAAAGGATGATGTCATTAATTTCAATTTGATTTCAATTAATTGTTCAGCCCTGGTGGACACTCAGTGGAGAATTCAGTCTGTGTGTACACCGCAAATAACAGCATGCACGCGATTTGTTTTCCTTGTCCTATGTTGCCTCACGGATTTCAATGTTGAATTTTGGTGTGTGCATACCCCACTTGGGCATCCTTGTATACTTGTCTACCAATCGGCCGAAGCCCACCTTATCTATAGCTGTGCAAATGCGGTATAATGCTGAGCTGAGCTAATGCTGTTTCTTCTTACAATTGTAAAACTGTGATTAAAGTAAGAAGAAAATGAGCCAAAGGTCCTGCATGCTATCTCCACCAGCAATTAACAACTGTATTTCACATTACTAACAGGACTATTTAGATCATGATTTGTGGCTCCCGAGTATCACACTACAGTACTTGGGAAATAATTACTTATTTCCATTAGGTAAAGGACTTGGCTTCCGAGTATCTTCTTAGACATGATCAATCGGCCCTTGGAGAAGTATGCCCACTAACAAAGCGACCGCTTCACTCTGCAAACTGTCAGCCACGAAAAACTGCACTTGACTGTGAAAAACTGCTGCAGCGTCAGTGTATTTGCTAGTAAATACTATATTGAAACTGCCATTCAGTGGTGATGGTGCTGGTTCAACAAAGCCATGACTTTATTTCTCATTGTGAAGTTGTTTTCTACTGGGTCATTATACATTTGCTTCTTGTGATGATGGCAGTTCTTCCAGAACTCATTGTAAGCCATTATGTACAACTGTATCAAACGTGTGTAATACACATTTTAAATGCTTTATCTATGTGTAACATCTTTTGGGAAATGGAACTAAAATAAAATATGTAGGACATACATGTAAGACAGCTACAAATTCAATGTCTCCCCTGATTGTACCACAGTTACGTATATAATAGGGGTGTAACGATTCATCGATACACATCGATTAATCGATATAATGCTCTACGATTTATTGGCATCGATGCTAAACGTAAACATCGATTTATATCGCCGCGTTTGACCTCGGACATTAGCCGCGACTTTATTTTGAAATCCAGTTCATTGTTGCTCGCTTCCTCTTTCCGGGAGCAGTGCGCGCGGCGTTGTTGTGTTGTGAGCAGAGCAGGCACGTGAAAGGGGAGTCGACAACTAGTACGCGGCTCCTGGGCTGGTGCTATGGCTAGTGTCCAAAAAGACGAGGAAATTCGCTCCCCTTTAGGCTTCAAGTCATTTGTTTGGAAGCACTTTGGATTGCAAAGAAAAGATGGCTCAACGGACAAGACACGTGCAGTTTGTAAATCCTGCCATGCGGTGGTCAAATATTCAGGGAGCGCAAATCTCGCCGCACATTTAAAGAAAAAACACGACATCTAAGTTCAGTGTTAAAATGAGCACTTTGTATACTACAATACTCTTGTAATTTCCTAAATAAAGACTTTGCAGTACCTTGTTGATTTTGCGTATGAATTGTTATAAATCAGGATATTGTTCTATATTTTTTATTTAAAAAAAAAAAAATCGATCGTAGAGCACTATATCGCGATATATCGTGAATGAATCGCAGCAGGCTTTAAGATATCGGCAAATATCGTATCGTAGAGCTTTGTATCGATATGATATTGTGATATTGTATCGTGACAAAACCCACGATTTACACCCCTAGTATATAATAAACAAAGATAGTCATACTACCTCCTGTGCCCTCTAAGCATGCATTTGCATTCTTATAAATCATATTCACATCACAGAACTGCACCATCACACACTCTGATAGAGTAATGCACACGCATCTTGGGAGCCATTTGGATTTTGTACTCATGAATGAAGCAAGCCCTAGCTTAGTCCTGCTCCACCATCTTTTGTTACTCCAGTCAGTGAGCATTCGTCAGCGTTTTACGTGCCAAATAAATGATTCCCTTTAAATCACTACTGTTTTGGTTTGTTGTCATAGTTTTAATTTTCCAACATTTTTCCATCAATGAGGTCGACTATGTGTTCCTTCTGAGGACTCCATTATTCTGCTGGGTGACCTCAATGCTCATGTAGAAAATGACAGTGAACCCTAGATAGGGCTGATTGGGAGGAACAGCCCCCCCACCCGATCTGAACCAAAGTGGTGTTCTGATATTGGACATTTGGACAATAATCAACTTTGAAGTTGTGTAGTTGTGAATTTGTGGTCCCATGTTTTGGAATCTCGAGTGAAAAGAAAGGGCAAAGCTGTCAACTCAGAGACTTGACTTAACTTGTTTGACTATGTGTGCCCTGCAATTGGCTGGCAACCAATTCACAGTGTGAAAACCCACGGAGGCACGGGGAGAACACGCAAACTCCACACAGAAAGGCCGGAGCTGTAATCTAACCCCTAACCATTGCTTCACTGTATCACCCTTTCATCTTTTACTCTGAAGTAAATCTTCCCCTTGCCAGGCTTCTTAATTTAAACCTGGAAAATATCTAGTCTTTCTTTGAGACAGCTTATTTAGTAGGAGAAGAGTCTAGTCTAGAAACTAGTCTAGGGTAGTCTAGTCTAATCCATTTTCTGGAAAGCTATTCCAATACATCCTAGATTAAAATGTGAATTAATTTACAACTACCGTTTTTTCCATGTATAATGCGCAAAATTTAACTAATTTATTGTCCTAAAAACTGGGGTGCGCATTATACATGGGTACAAAAAAAAAAAGAAAACATTTTTTTTTTTTTCTTTTTTTTTTTTTAAATCCGGATATGATACGGAGGCCGCTATTACAGATGCGCTTTCTTCTCTGCTGTTCACTTCAAACACGCTCCATACGAACACAATGCTCTCGTATCAGACCCTTGCTCGATCACCTGCTCGTTTGCTGTCACAATGTACCCTGCACAAATCCGAAACATTTCTTCGCCATTGAGTTTGCTAGCGCATGCGCAGTGATACTGACCGGCAGAATAACATCGGGTTGTTCCCAAAGATGATCTTTCTTCTGAAATACCGTTTTTTTTCCATGTATAATGCGCCCCCATGTATAATACGCACCCTAAAAATGGCATGGTGATGCTGGAAAAAAGCCTGTACCCATGTATAATACACACCCAAATTTTGACTCCTACTTAAGTCCGTGAACGTAAAATTATTTCGGAAAAAAGATCAAAAGAAAAAGAAAAATGAATGGAAAAAAACTGTAATTCTACGTTTACGGACTTCAGTAGGAGTCAAAATTTGGGTGCGTATTATACATGGGTACAGGCTTTTTTCCAGCATCAACATGCCGTTTTTAGGGTGCGTATTATACATGGGGGCGCATTGCACATGGAAAAAAACTGTAGTTTTTTTATCCCTTTATAGGAACCTGCACATCAATGTCTTGTGTCGGTAGTGACGAATGATGAGTGTGGTAAAATGCATAATTCTTAGTGGGCACAATGATCTGAAAGAAACTTGATTAGCTAAATGTGCAAAGTGGGGTTACGGACACATCAAATTAGAGTCTGCGCCGGGTAGCTCAAACAGAAGGGAGAAAGCAAGGCAGATGCTGGACTTACGGCTTGGCCCGTGGATTTTGATAGGTTCATTTGGCTTGGCCAGTGAGTGAGAGCATTGCTGGCACACACAGTCCTTTCCACTGAATGTCACTCTGTCTCCGATGGGAAAGGGTTTGCTGTGGAAGTGAAAACAGGCAGAGAATTAGAACCAGTAATAAGGACCTAATTGTGGTTCAAGTGCTGAAAATCTACTTAGAGATAGCAAAATTTGCTGGCAAGAATTCTGTGAGATATCCATCCACTTGAATATACTGTAAGATGAATCAGCTAAAATTTGGGGAAAATCCTGTTTTGTTCTTATATAAGCTACACCAGACTGTTTTCTAATACCTGTATTACTAAAACAAACCCTCTTACAATATCATAAAAATCATGAAAAATCCATAGATAAGCCGCACTGGACTATAAGCTTCAAAGTTTGTGCAAAAAGTAGCAGCCTACAGTGCGGAAATTATGCTATATATAAATTACGGTGTGTGTGTGTGCGTGTAAAACCCTAACCCTATGAACTGTGAGGTGGACTAACCAGTGCTCCACTGTGCCGCTTATATATACAGTATATACGTTTATATACGTATATAAACATATACATACATAACATATACTATATATATATATATATGTATTTAAGATGGTTGTTTGTCTCTGTGTGCCCTGCGATTGGCTGGCAACCAATTCAGGGTGTCCCCCGCCTACTGCCCAATGACTGCTGGGATAGGCTCCAGCACGCCCGTGACCCCCGTGGGGATAAGCGATACAGAAGATGGATAAAATTACTTTTAAAATTACAGAATGATCTTATTTACTACTCCGCTAAGACCTGGAAATGGCATCAAGACCCCGGAGTTACCAGCAGAGGAGCAGCACACATTGTGTCTGCTGTAGACCCTGAGGCAGATTTGCTCCCTCTGCCTTGGTTCAGTAACTATGTAAAACAGTCAGCTCTTGTTTCTGTTAGGTGCAACTGTCCCCAACATATCCTGCCATTAATAGAGCACACTGCTTTTCTCTGCTTACCACAGCTGATTTAAATTACAAATCCCAATTTCTATGAAATTGTTAAATTGTGCAAAATGTAAAAAAAAAACATGATTTTTTTTTTTGCAAATATCCAATCATTTTTAATTTGATTCCTGTAACACATTCCAAAAAAGGTGAGGCAGGGGCATTTATCATTGTGTTATAGCATCTTTCCTTGTTGGAAGACTCAATAGTGGTATGTCCCCCAATGTGCAGAAAAAGTGTGCTGTTGCACACTTTTCAACCGTGCAGATTCTTCCATCGACCTAAGTGCATCACCTTCATGAAATGCACACACACTCTGGATGGAGAGACCTTAAAATGAGGGCGACCCTTGATAAATCTCCTTGTGACTTACGGATCTTTTGTCCTGCACGCTCCAGAGGCTGTACTAAGGTCTAGCGCAGGGGTGTCAAACTCATTTCACAACGTGGGACACATACAGCCTCGGTAGATGTCAAGTGGGCCGGACCATTAAAATAATACCACACTATGCTATAAATAACCAAAATATCATGTCTTTCCTTTTGAGTGTAAAGAAGCACAATGAGGAAAATGTTGAAATTTAATGAACATTCTTTTTACAAAACATTAATAGCGTCACATTAACATAACTTAGAACATTAACAGTAATGCACTTTAAGATTAAACAAGATTTATAAATAAAGGAATTTTTAAACCATTTCCACATATGTGCATATAAAATCTAATCATGGAGTTGCATGAACAGTAGAAATCCACCATACTTTTTTTGTCGTGAAGTTGCTGACTAACATTAAACTGCACACTTTTTCAATCACCACAGTAAAGATTCATCTTCACAGAACTGTATTTTTTCAATGCAAACAGTATCTAAGGCAGCATTTTAAAGGCCTTAGTCCAGTCTGGACTTGTTTTTGTTCCTGATACTTGGCATCTTTTGGCCTGTACAAGTGCATCAATACCAGGTGCCAGACTAGGGTAGAAACAACGTCGTAACAAGCAGCAATTGGCGCATTGCTACCGTCTGCTGTGTTGGGTCTGTCTTCTCTGATCAAAACAATGTTATCTTCTACTCTGATCAAAACAGTGTGCCCCATAGCGGACGATCCATGAATTGCATAATATTAAAAATATTAATTCTATATCTTTTATGCATTTTTTCATTTTTGAATTATCCCGCGGGCCTGATCGAACCTCCTTGCGGGCCGGTTTTGGCCCACGGGCCGTATGTTTGACACCTCTGGTCTAGCGCTTGTTGAAGGTGAAACATCATATTCTACGTTTGGAGTGATTTCACAGCCGCTGAGGGTGGGTGATGACTTTCTTTGACCGACTCGGCTGATTTGTGCGGGGTGGCACGCTTGGCCCAAATACTACGTATGCTTAACCCAATGCCGGCATTTTATCATTAATTGATGAAAAAAGGGTCAGTGGCTGCTGACTATGAGGACCATTTCCACATGCTCATGGGGATTGGAGCTGAAGCACCAATCGCAAACAAGACAGTCATCGTAATAATGGCCCATGTGCTGTCGATTTTTATTTTTTGCATTTTATTGCGTGTGTGCCAAGTGGGAATTGCTTTGATTGTCAACCTGATCAACACTCACTCATCACCATCACCATCTCTTAAGCATTCAGTCATGAGCACGGTTTTCTGAGTGGATTGCTTGTATCGGATGTATTAAAAAGTGAATGAACTAAACACAAGCTACTTAGAAGTAACCTGCAGATGAGCCGCATGTACGTCACTGGCGACAATCAATATAACATCTGGGAGTCAATTTTAGATTAAAATTGTGCAATATTTTCCAAATGGAATTCAATCTAATTCACATTTCTCTGGGAAAATCCACAATTCGGTTTTGGAGGAATCCTCAGATTTCAATGGGTCTCACTTCTTTGGTGGCTGGTACTGTATTCAATTGAAGAGGTTGAAAAGGATTTGAAAAACAATTTACTCTGTTGATATCTACATTTAACACAATGTCACAACTTCACTGAAATTGGGGGTTTTGTATTGACAGCTCTACAATTCAAAGGAATCTTGGTCTTTGTAGTATGGGAAGTGTTTGCGCAGCTTCCTTGAGAAAAACGTCAATGGTGATTTTCTGTCTACTGTGAAAATACCGCAGTTTGTGTATTTTAAGAGTACATTTGTGTGAATAAGTCCCTATGTTTGGTGCACAACTCACACAACAAGATGTAAACAGTCGTGGCGGAACCGGGAGATCCGGCAGAAAAGCACACTTTTGGAGCGAGGGCAAAAGAAACATCTTTACTCCTATGGTGAGTGACATGAATATGATGTCTTTTGGTTATGGTAGAAAGTAACAAGAGGAAATAACGTCCGAATTGCGCCATGATGTCGATGTGCGAGATGTTTAAACGCACAAGTATCTCTGTTTGTTCAGGCATCTAAACAGGTTATTCAGATTTTTTCAGAAGCCCAAAATGCCCTTAACCCGAATATTGACTGCATGTGAACGTAGTCACTCTTTTGAATTGCAAAACAATAGCATTAGGATGCTTTGCATAGAGGCCTCTACCTGTGGTGGAAACTCCCTCGTTAATATTCCATTCAGTGGTAAAAAGATAGTGGAGCTACCTTTAACCAGCTTCCTTGATTATAAATTATACAGTGAGTTTTCCTTGCCATTTGCACAATTTTATTTGTCTCTGCAGCAAAAATGACACTCTATTCACACATATGACTGAAAAGTGCACTTTTTCCTGTGGTGCGTGAAATGGTAGGAAGTAACAAGGGGATTTGTGTGTCAAATTGAGTGCAGTGCAGATATGACATTTGACCTTGGCCTCATCAGTAAGTTGCTTTATCAGCAATGCTTTAACATTTTACGATGTTAAGATGTTTAATGCATGTTTTAACTAGCCCCCAAAGTGAAGCTATTTCTGGTTATACTTGCAGCTTGCCCTTTTGATCATTCCCCATGAAAACCTTAGCACAGAAATCTGCTTTCTGATTTTATTAGAGCTGAGGAAATGATGACAATCACAAAGGCAGGTCATGGTGGAATGACAGAGAAGGGCGTTGTGATGTGGATGATGATAAAGAGAAGAAAGATGATAATCATAATAATGAAGTGCGCGACTAAGGGGGCAGGATTGAGGTTGGGAAGAATAATGCAGGGATGTTAGGGTGGGATAAAATGTCAAAACTATTTGACATTGTCTTTATCGCTTGTCACAATGATACATTTTATTTAAAAATAATTCTGCAGAGGGGCTTTCACATCTGTCTCTGTTACAAAATCTAGGTTCAAATGTCAGTTGGAACATCTTGAATTGAATTTGCATTTTCTCATCATGCCTGTGTGGATTTTTCCAGCTACTCTACACCTGAAAAAACATGCTTGTTAGGTCAATTGAAAACTTTTAAAGCTGTACTGTTCATACAGTAGATATGAAAACGTGTGATTGACATGCATGTGTCTTGCACTTGACCAGTCGAGGCTGTACCCACCCTCACTTGCTGAGTCACCTGAGAGTGACTTCATCTCACCCGTGACTAATGAGGACAAGCACTAAGGAAAATGCACGGAAGGAAATCCAGTAACCATTATTGGGATCTATAAAAAATAGACGTACAAATACTATATAGGCTTTTTCCTGGGTTCATGTAATCTGTTTTACTTTCTTTTTTTTTTTGCTGTAATAGTCTAATTTTCACCATTTCCGTGGTGCAGACAATAAAATCATCAACATAACAATTAGCAGACAAAAAAAATCTGAAAAAATGTAACTACTGCATATTTATTGCTCTATAAAAAGGTGGAGAATATCAAGAAAAGAAGGGGCCAAGAAAAGCACTGCAAGCAATGTAACAAAGAGCAGCTGGCAGGGAAAATGAGATCCGCCCTATGGATTCTTGCTGTCTCTTCCAGTGTGCTCCAAATGTACTGACATGACTGCTCCATTGACGGCCTTTGAACACGGGCTGTGTCCGAATGTACGCACTTTTTCCTAAGTACGTATATAGTGCACCAGTAAGGGGTTACGCCATTTTGGGGTGTCCGAATGCCCGGTAAGCATAAATGTAGGGCACTCAATATTACCCACAATGCACTTGGAAAGGTAGTGACCATAGATGTTCAACTCAAAAGTTGAATATAGACTACAATGCATTGCAAGCCAATCACAGAGCACACAGAAATGAACAACCGTCCACTCTCACACTACGGGCAATTTGGAGTACTCAAAGAGCATACCATCCATGTTATTGGAGTGTGGGAGGTAAACTATGCAGGCACGGGGAGAACATACAAACTCCACACGGGGAGGCCGGACCCAGAATCAAACCCACAACCTCTGCACTGTTAGGCGGACGGGCTAACCAGTGGCATATTATCATATTATTAGGAAACAATGCTTTGAGCAACGACATTATGATATTACTGAACCATAAACAATCTAACATGGCTTTCAAAGAAAACAAAACACCCGCATGAGAGACCTCCAAACCAGCATGCAAATGCTTCACAGCTGCTCTTGGAAGGACCAGACACAATAGCAGAAGCACCAATATTTGAAGTGTCTGGTTTGACCAGTGGGAAAGGGACCTACCACCTAAACAGATGACACCAGCTCCTGGCTGGCAACCTCCAGTGACACAGACATGCTGTAGGTCACATACGGATCCCCGGACTGGCACGCGCCAACACGGGCGGACCTGAGCCACCTCTGGCAGTGGTCAATCTGGCCTCTACGACCACACAGGGGGAACCACAGTCAACACAACACGGGGACCACTCCATAGCAAAGTGAACTGTCGGACACAAATGGGCAAAGCCGAATGCAGGGGCCAGAGTCACCAGATGCAATACACGCACCACCAGCGGCTCATGGCCAACAGGAACAGAAAGTCACATGCACCAAAAATAAAAAAATGTGGTGTGGACGCCACCTGACATGGCAGACACAAGTCATCCATCACAAGCCAAGACAATACTCGACAATCACCAGCTACGGCGAACTTCAAATCAACTCTGCTGCCAAAACCCGGCAGCAGTTTCCATACGAAGGGAGGGGTAATGGCAAAAGGTACGCGGTGCCTTTAGCTAGGAAAGGGCACGCACACACAACCATTACGAGCAAGGAAGAAGGGACAAAATAGAAGCCGGTTTCGCTGGCCCCTTTAGCTATTTTATAATACCATATTACAAAGAAGGAAGAAAACAATGTGGGTTTTTGAGTGGTTGTTGGCAATACAGCTAACTCAATGAAAGGAAAACAACATAATTTTTGTTATAAAGAAATTTGTAATAGAGACAGCATTTTTGATCAGGTGTTTGATCTGTGATGCTGTGACCCCATTCACTTGCAAATCTTAAAACAAATCAAATCCACCATGAATAGGTGTCGCTGGGTGTGCGGTGGACTTTTGTCAATCTGTGGTCGTAACTGTGATGTGTGATGGCGAGTGTGCTCACATGTACCTGCAGACACCACAGACAAAGCACTTGGGGTGGTAAGTCCGTCCCAGAGCGGAGACCACCTCGCCCGTGATGAAAGTGTTGCAACGGTCGCACCGTGTGCCGTACAGTCGCTGGTAGTCTGCTGTGCAGATGTACTCGCCTTTCTTCTGGAAAAAGCCTGACCTCGCCAGATCACAGTTACACACTGTGGAAAGATGAGCGAAAATGTGTTATCATAATGTACAGTGCATTGTAAGGTTTCTCGAAATAGTTTTAAAATTAAAACATTCCAATAGTTATTTCAGATATGTTTAAAAATCCATGGCTAATGCTTCGAATTTTTCACAATATCACAGTGTTCATGTTGTTCAGCAAAAGACCAACGACCATTGAGAGGTCTGGTGTTTTCTCGAAGGGAGTAGAATCGGAGTGTGTGCCACACTTCAAGTATCTCGGTGTGATCTTGGACTCCAATCTAAACTTTAAGAAACAAATCAAAAAATTAACTAACACTATTCAGTTCAACTTATGAAACTTCAAACAAATCCGACCCTATCTAACAACAGAAGCAACAAAAACATATCTGCATTGTATGATCTTCTCGCACATGGAATATTGTTTTACAAACTGGTCTTTTGCAAACGTGACAATCATCAAATCGATTGATTGAACAGGTTTTTAAAAGGGCTATCAAAATACTAGACAAAAAAACCAAGTCTTATCACCACTTTAATATTCTGGAAAAGTATTATCTCCTCAGTTTTGGAAACTACTGAATATATAAGTGTTTAAATGGCCTGGCTCCTCCTCCTCTTATGGAATTCATCCATAAGAAAGACTGCGTACGCAGTACCAGGTCAACATCCAGATGTGATTGTGAAATTGAATATAGAAGAACTAATTTTGGTAAGAGCGTACTCTCCATAAATCCTGTCAATACTGGAATCTACTCCCTGCCTCAATTAGAGAGATCCCTTCTTTTGATGTTTTTAAAAGGCGACTGAAACAGTGGCTACAAAGCTCACAAACTTGTAATCACTTTTAGTAAATAGTCTGCTGGGACGGTTAGAATAGTTTTTTCACAGTGTGAATGTAACCTTTTATACTATGTTTTTATTTTTTTATCTCCCTATAATGTATTACCGTTTTTTTCCATGTATAATGCGCCCCCATGTATAATACGCACCCTAAAAATGGCATGTTGATACTGGAAAAAAGCCTGTACCCATGTATAATACGCACCCAATTATTTTTATTTATTTATTTATTTATTTATTTATTTATTTATTTATTTATTTATTTATTTATTTATTTATTTATTTATTTATTTATTTATTTATTTATTTATTTATTTATTTATTTATTTATTTATTTATTTATTTATTTTCTAAGTCCCAATGATCGTCACACACGCAGGGAGGCAATGGGTCCCATTTTATAGTCTTTGGTATGGTCTTAACTAGGCTGGATGTAATTTATTTTGTTGGCGTTGATTTCTCCGACTGCCCGTAAAGGCACCACCGCGATCAGTGCGGACATGTGAAAAAGGCGTGCCCTGTTCGCGTCGCCCCTCCCTTCCTGTGTCACCTCAATCAATGTAACGTGTTTTGTATTTAAGTCCTGTCTGCCCCTCTCTCACCGTCGGATCATTGCATGTGTTACTGTCATGATGTCTGTTTGGTTTCTGTTCCTGTCTTTGGTAATGTCACCCTGTCTTTTTGTTCCACGATTTTGTCTGTCAGTCCTGTTGTTGGTTTTGTTGTACCATGATTTTCTTAAAAAAAATAAAATAAAATAAAATTGTACCCATGTATAATGCGCACCCCAGATTTTAGGACAATAAATTAGTTAAATTTTGCGCATTATACACGGAAAAAAACGGTAGTCTGTCAATCTGGATGTCTTCTCTGTCAGGCTGAGTTAATGTAATGTCTAATGTCTATTTGTCTGTCTGTCCTGTCTATGTTCTATGTCACGAGGACAACGGATGAAATTTAGCTCCGGCTAATTCCGACTGGTTTTACACTGGGATGTTTGTATACGTATATGTCTATATCTTTCGTGTTCATCAAACTGGTACTGTCCTGTCTAAATGATAAAATAAAATAAAATAAAATAAAATAAAATAAAATAAAATAAAATAAAATAAAATAAAATAAAATAAAATAAAATAAAATAAAATAAAATAAAATAAAATAAAATAAAATAAAATAAATGAACGAAATGAAATGAAATGAAATGAAATGAAATGAAATGAAATGAAATGAAATGAAATGAAATAAAATAGAATAACGTTTTTTTCCTGTATAATACGCAAAATCTAACTAATTTATTGTCCTAAAATCTGGGGTGCGCATTATACATGGCTACAATTTTTTTTTATTATTTTTTTTTAATCCGGATATCATACGGAGGCCGCCATTACATATGCGCTTTCTTCTCTGCTGTTCACTTCAAACACGCTCCATACGAACACAATGCTCTCGTATCAGACGCTTGCTCGATCACCTGCTCGCTTGCTGTCACAATGTACCTTACAGAAATCCGAAACATTTCTTCGCTATTGAGTTTGCTAGCGCATGCGCAGTGATACTGACCGGCAGAATAACATCCGGTTGTTCCCAAAGATGATCTTTTTTCTGAAATAATTTTACGTTTACGGGCTTAAGTAGGAGTCAAAATTTGGGTGCGTATTATACATGGGTACAGGCTTTTTTCCATTCTCAACATGCCATTTTTAGGGTGCGTATTATACATGGGGGCGCATTATACATGGAGAAAAACGGTAAGTCCAGACATACATCCACAATAATTTCTTACAAAGTACCATACACAGGTTTTGTCCATATTACCATCTTAAAATTGTGCACAAATCATTTGGAAATCTGCCTCGTTTGACCATTTTATGGACTTTTTGGGTCATTCATTATACCTGAACAAGATTTTCTTAGATTTTTCTAAAGCTGCTGCAAATCCCATGTACTTTGAAATAAATCGGCTAAGCTCATTCAGACGCTCTTTCTCAACCATTCTCTTAAAGGGCAACACCTCCAAAATTTCATACCATCCATCTATTAGCTGTACCGCTTGTCCCCACGGAGGTCGCAGTTGCACTGTCCAGCAGGCGGTGGACACCCTGAACCGGTTGCGAGCCAATAACAGGGCACACAGACAAACAACCATCCGCACTCGCACTCACACCTAGGGGCAATTTGGAGTGCTCAATTGCCCTACCAAACATGTTCTTGGGATGTGGGAGGAAACTGGAGTGCCCGTAGAAAACCCACGCGAGCACGGGGAGAACATGCAAACTCCACACAGGGAGGGCCGGAGGTGAAATCGAACCCGCAACTTCGGAATTCTGTGAGGCGGACGTGCTAACCAGTGCGCCACCAAGCCGCTTACCAATTTCATACCTTTAATTAATAAAATAATAATAATAAGTTGACAAACAGTAATTTTCCCAGTGAAAATTAGATTCTGCCCATCTCTGATGCAAATTTACGGAAACCAAGATCCTTTACGAATTTATTTATTTATTTTTTTCCGTCTGTATGATTCCAATGTGTGTGTTTGTATTGAAAATTGGCAGAGAGGCATTGTCCCACAACAAAATTTGCTCTTGTGGAAATATAGTGGAAAAATCAGGTACCGCATGTGAAGAACTTGACAAAACAACAGACCACAAGCTTTTGTGTGTGTGTGTGTGTGTGTGCGTGTGCGTGCCTGCGTGCGTGTGTGTGTGCGTGCATACGATGCCATGTGAGTGTTGTCTCTAACTGGTGTACCCAAAGCAGAATTTATGCTTCAGCATTTTGCCATAAAGCTGTCAATGAATTCCAATGGGATTAGCGGGATACTAAAAGGCCTTTTTTGTAGAACAGTGGTCAGCATGCTAACTGGTGTCTGGTTTCTTCCAGTTTCTGTGGTTAACCAACAAAATGAGTTGACAGATGTTGTACCCTCCTACTAGGGAAAAAAACAAGTTAAACGTGGCACTTATGAAGATCACATGTGATGCAGATGAAATCCAGACTGTCATATGATATTCTTTCAGATTGTGAGTATATTAGATACACAGAAAGATGCTTCTGGTGAACTGGAGTACAGTTCTGGAGAAGACTAGTATTTTGTTAGTATGACAACAGACAAAGTGAATCTCCATTAATACAGCCTACTAAACACCACTGTGACTCCATGTACGTACTGCTATATCAGGGTAAGGAACCACAATTGAGCAAGTTTAGCACAAAATGCAGTTGAACGAGTGTGCATGGGAAGTGTATTGTTTCTTTTGGTAATTTTGTAGAAGGGTGCAGTTAAAAATTGGCGTTTGCACCATTGTGGGAGTGAACTTAGCCGACTTGATTTTTGGCTAATCAAAGCAGCTTCTTGCACTCCCTTTAGATTCAGCGCAAGTGAAGCATATAGACTTTGTGGCAAAATCATAACGGACGTGCACAAAGTAAGTTAATAAGAAACTTTAAGAAGCTCTCCAGTTATGGATGAAGTAAAATTAGCTGCTCAAAAGTAAAGTGGAGACCGCCTTCCGTCCCAAGTCATGCTTTTTTGTGTGACAAACAACCCAGGGTTACCCTACACAGCTACAAACACAATTCTGCTACAGTTAAGTGGGTGCTTTTGAAAATACATCAAAGATTATCATAATGATAATAATGCATTCAAGAGTATGTGCAAATGGTTGTTCGTCTCTTGAGAATAAGACCCTAAACTTACACAAAAACCCATGCAGTCAACCATAAAGCCCTAAAAAAGCTCGTTTAATCTCAAACTGTTTATGAGATGAGTTAATGTTGTAATAAAAGGTCAATATGTCTTCACTTAGGGAACAAAACCGTCTCGGCAGCTGCAGAAGGTTGGAAGCACATACATAAATACATCTCTGATGCACTATGAAGAGGCACAGTGATGAAAAGTGACAGTGTGTATGGTGAGATGTGATGACGGAGCTTTATCATCATGACAGGTCATTGGCATTGAGCAGCAGTGGCTGGAAAACTACAGAGAAAGGATAAGAAGTGGAAAAATGGGAAAGCTGCTCATAAAAATGCGTGTGTCAACCACATTTTCAAAACCATTGCCTTCAAAGTTTTCCCACCACATTTTGATTTCGTCTGACTGGGGCTCCTACCAGAATCTTAATCACATGCTATCTGATACCGTCATGGAAAAGGGAAACGTGGGGAAAATGTGTCTTGAAGTGCTTTAAAGCTATTTCCCTCGCTTCTGCTTACCAGTCTGTTATCTAGACTGTCAAATGATAGGATATTCGCACTTTGCATAATGCACTTCATTAGCATATGGACGCCTGACCAACTCACAGCATTTGCTCAAACTGGACTGGAAAGTCCAATCTTCTCTGGCTAATCACAACGTGTACCGCAATATGGACAATTGGCTCAGGGAGGTTCCCGTGCTCGGTTGCCATAGGAAACAGAAGC
Organism: Syngnathus typhle; assembly: GCF_033458585.1. Taxonomy (NCBI): domain Eukaryota; kingdom Metazoa; phylum Chordata; class Actinopteri; order Syngnathiformes; family Syngnathidae; genus Syngnathus; species Syngnathus typhle. The sequence goes on along the minus strand of NC_083738.1, from coordinate 6,147,352 downwards.
CGTGTACAATGTGTGCCCATTTAAATGATGTTGGTGTTATTGTGTTTATGGTTGCTCTGGATCGATGGAAATGCTAAAATTAGCTCAGACTCTGTCTGTCTGCACCTCGTTTAAATATATCAAAAACATCTTACACTCCCTGAGCCATTACTTAGACATATTTCTAGCAGGCGTAAAGTTTACTCTACTCTCAGCCACTAAACTGCCAGGTGTCAGGGGCATGCCGAAGAAAAAACGCTCAGTAGACTGGAACATCCTGCACGGTTTCAGAGCCGTCTGTCAAATTCTCAAATATGTTAAATGAGGCTTCATCCGGCACAAAATGATCTTTTCTCTCTCAGAAAAGGTAGAAAGGAGAGACACTTGCTAAAATCATACATTCACTTTCATGACAATAATAGGGCATTTTTCAATCTTGATTTGACCGGTAACTTCAGTGGTATCAAAGCATAGCATGCTCAATGTTATATCGTAACTGTCAAACAACAACCTTGTTCAGAGATTTACATTTTTGGCTGTCAAAAATAAACATTAGTCATTTTTAATGGAATACAGTTTGTTACAATGCAGTAATGTTTTCAATTTAATGTTGAATAGCAGAATCTTGCAGAGAACTGTATTTCCAGGAATATACAGTAAAAGCACAATTCTTCAAAAACTTACAAAAAGTTGGATTTCAGACTAAATTCACTCTTAACCTTCAAGCAAAAATTCTAAATCCTTCCACAATTTTGCTGCCAGAAGTGTGGGTGGACTTGAGCCAGAGGTTCCTGCCCCTGCAGAGGCACGGCTTTGGTTGGCTCAAGGACGAGAGGCTTTGGTTACATCTGCACAACCAGCAGCACATGGTAGCAACATACGCCTATAAAATCAGCAGTCGAATAAAAACCCAAGTGGAACTTGTTGGGTCTGTTTTACTACCCCGTGAATACCTCTTAGCTTTTGAGTTATTCCATGGCTACTTAAGAGGGACTTTCAGTCTTAATTTTTATGATGAGATAAACAATAAGATCTTTTGAAGTGAGAAATACATATTATACTATGTTACCAAACATAATTAGATTTAGCCACAATCGGTTTCCAAAATGAATTTAACAACATGTTAAGTACTACAACAAAGATCTAATTGAATGCATTCTGCTCATTTTCAGATCAATCCCTGAGTGGCTTTCTAATGCCTGAACGTAAAAGACAGGTCTTTTGACTTCTGATTTCTCATTTCAGGCAATCCAAGGACTTGGTGAGAGATCGCAAGGCGAGTGATTGGAGGTTAACACACAGGCTGCTGTCAGCAGCTGTGGTCATTAGAACTACACTGATGAGACCCCAACAGGGGGTCTGGGTGATTGGGTATTTATCTCCTGCCAACAGACGCAATTAAAATTCCCATCTCAAGTCAACCCAGGCAAGAAACCTAAAATCAGTTAGACACCTCCCGTTTCTCTCCTCGTGTCTCAGCTTTGAAGTTTCAGCTTCAAAACATTGGAGAGTGACCACAATGTTGTCTCACCGTGACTGCATTGTAGCTGATTATGCACTTGAGTATAGTGTGCTTTATGGTGAAATGATCTTGTTGTAGACGTAAAACGGATTAGGTCTGCTGTGAAAGATAATAATGAACAACGAAGGCAAACGAGGATTAAACCTAGTACTCAGCAAAAGAGGTACAGTAATCCCTCGTTTAGCGCGGATGATTGGTTCCAAAAACCACCTGCAATAAGTGAAAGTAACGAGGTAGCGGAAAGATGCTAATTCGCGATCGTGCTAGCACGCGAAAATGGATTTCTAAAGGAATGTAAACGAACATTTGGAGCAAAAATACATTGTCCTAAAGGTTTCGAAGTTTTATTTTGACTTTTAAACGTTTTTATAATTTAGAAAAAAAAAATCTGCGATGTAGTGAAGCTGCGATAAACGAAACGCAAAGTAGCGAGGGATCACTGTATTCCTCCACAATTGAGCTACAAGCATGACGCTGTGGGTTCCACTAACATGCCCTTTCATTAAATACTAAGTTAACAGAGGTGGTAGAGAAAACAGTCAGACAGACGTGAGAAGGAGAAAGCTGAAGTCGTCAGCTATACGTAATGTCAGGCTGCATCTACATAAGTAAAGGCTTTCAGCTAAATGCTGATGTGCTCAATGTAAAAGGTATAATGACTGTATTTAATGGCCAATGTAACCATGAATTTTGTTGATGAGCACACAGAAGTTATCTGAACCGCAAACAATATCAAATGGCTTTTATGGTACATTGGAACCCACATCCTTCAATGCAGGCATCTTCAATTTCAGTTTCCTCTTGCTATTGCATAAATTGTAAATAAATTGCTATTTTTAAGATGACCAAGTCGCTGGTTTGATTCACTTTTACAGCAAATAGTGAACTACTTGAGGCAGGCAAACATTAACATGCAGATCCAAATATTAAGGCAGTGAAAACATTTGTAATCACATGACAAGGATGAGCAATCCAGGTGATTTCTGAATAAGAACTGAATAAATTTACAATTACTCAAAAAGAAAGCAGATGCATGCCAAAATCAAAACACCTATAAAATCATTCAGACGCTTGAAATGTGTACATTCTTCTACAGTTGATCCAAAAGACGGAATCATTGTCTCTGTTGTAGCCATGGTATGAGAGCAAATTGCTCCCGCACCAGAAAAAAAGGTCAACATCATTTTGCTAGTATATTGGGATAAATTTCACATTCTAATGCGATAAGTTTCACAACAAACATAAGTTACATTAAAGTGGGTAAATTTTACTTTTTACAATTATTTCCAATCCACTTTGCATGATCAGATTATCAAGACAAGAGTTACCAATGAAAAGAGAGGGAATTCGCAAAACGTGAGCTGATGAGGCTGGTAAAAGTAGCTGAAATAAAAAAACAACGTTCATCTTTATTATCAAAAAAAGTTTGCGGTGGCATGGAAACTGGCCACTGGCCAGCGTCATCTGTACATTTCTCCAAAATCTTGAAAGAGATGTCTTAAAACAATGCTCAATAAAATTCGCTAAAAAGGAGACTTCTGCAAAGTAGGTACAAATGGACGGAAGCAGAACATAAAAAATATCTTGAGGAAAAAACAAAAAAAAAAAACGTATGCGCCAGCCAAGTAGTCACTGTGGATTACCGCAGATTCCCATCGTCATTTCACTCTTAATACATATGAACGTGAGTCTATATCAGGGGTGTCAAACTCGTTTTTTTCGCGGGCCGCATTGTAGTCATAGCTTCTTTCGAAGGGCCATTATGACTTGTCAATCCAAATAAATGTATGGGCACCTCATATTATATACAGTAAAAGCTACAAAACAAACTGACAAATAACTCATTTTCAAATCAGACGAGTTAAAACTGGCCAAATATAAAAAAAAAAAAGATATCATTAAAAGTGAAGACAATTTGCAATTCTAGTAATGACACATGAATTTGATGCACAATTTGTCTTCACGGGCCACATAAAACGTATCGGGCCTTGAGTTTGGCACCTGTGGTCTATATCAGTGGTCCCCAACCTTTTTTGCGCCACGGACCGGTTACATGTCAGAAATATTTTCTCCATGTGTTGAAGCAGTTTTGAATGCTTCATTGCCTGGTTAGTTAGCCTGTCGCCACATATTAGCTTTGCGGACTCGACTGGGGAAACATGTCACGTGACCGGGACGAGTGTCTTGACCTGAATTAATTGATAGTCGATAATTTTTTTTTTTTCTGTGCGGCTTGGCGGCCCGGTACCAAGTGACCGGTACCGGTCCGCGGCCCGGTGGTTGGGGACCACTGGTCTATATGATTCTCTTCACCTGATGTAATCACTGCGTTGTAATCATAAGATATTTTAAGTCAAACTGTTTGTAATGTTTATCTTTTGGGATTTCTTTTCCACATACCGTAATTTTCGGACTAAAAGTCGCTCCGGAATATAGGTTGCATTAGCCATAAAATGCACAATAACGTGAAAAAAAAACATATATAAGTCGCTCCGGAGTACAAGTCGCATTTTGGGGGAAATTTATTCGACAAAATCGAACACCAAGAACAGACATGAACGAGCAACAACAGGCTAAACGATAGGTATGCTAACGTGACGTAAACACAAACAAAGAGCTGAGAACGGGCCTGACGTAACATTCAGAGTTATTCAAATAACTATTACATAAATAACACGTTTATAAAACCATCTGTGTCACTCCAATTCATTAAATCCATCAATCGTCCTTTATGGAAACGACGCTGACGTCTAAATATTCTAAATATTCCACAGACCCATATAACGATATATAAAGTATATATCAAATAACTATCATATAAACAACAATATTATCAAACCATCTGTGTCACTCCAAATCATTAAATCCATCGATCAAATGCTTTGCCCTTCGTCAACAACGGTGCGCGTGCGCCCTGACGTCAGCCTCGTCATTATTCCACAGATCTAGTATATAATTAAATTATAGCGTTAACAAAGTACAAGGAAAGACGTGAGTTTGGTAAACGTCTCTTTATTTAACAAAAAAAGAGTTCAACGAGCGAACAAGTACTGAACTGTAACGATAAAAACATATACAAGTTGCTATACGAAATAAAATATATCAAATAACTATAACATAAATAGTTCAGCACAACACGGCCACAAGCACCGGCGTTGACTTCCAGGTGTGTGGCGGCGTGGACTTCCATCCCCGGAGGTGGCGCTTCCAGCCACGGAGGTGGAAGAGAGCTCCATAGAATGGGACCAGGCGTGCGTAAAAGCCATGTCCGAGCCCCATCCACCGTCCTCGGACAGCCACCCAGCCGAGCATCGGCCCACGACTTTCATCCATGAAGGTGAAAGAGAGCTCCGTAGAGTAGGATCGGGCGTGCGTAAAAGCCATGTCCGAACCCCATCCACCGTCCCTGGACAGACACCCGGCCGAGCGCCGACCCCCGACTTCAATCCACGGAGGTGAAAGAGAGCTCCGTTGAGTAGGACCGGGCGTGCGTGAAAGCCATAATAGTTTTTCAAACCTTTTGTGTCACTCCAAATCATTAAATCCTTCAAATTCTTCGTCCTCCGTGTCACTTACAAACAAAGCCGCTAATGATGCCGGTAGTACGTGGGGCCCTTTGTCATCTTCGTCATCCCGTGATCGAATCTTTGTCCTTTATGTAAACAACCGCCGCGCCGCGACACTGACGTCACTTGAAATTCAAATTACAGTAATCCCTTGCTACGTCGCGGTTAGTTTATCGCAGTCTAACTTTGTTTTTCTTTTTTTTGAATTTTGAAAATTTGTGAAGAAATTCACATATAAGTTGCTCTTCAGTATAAGTCGCCCCCCCACCCAAACTATGAAAAAAAATGCGACTTATAGTCCGAAAATTACGGTACTTATGGCACCAGAAAGGGAGTAGCTCTCCAATTTCGTTGTACAACTAAGTTGTAAAATGACAATAAAGGGCATTCTATTCTATTCTATTCTAACATTAACGGGATTTTTATATAATGTCTTATAATTATCAGTGTGTGACCTCACAAATTTGAAACGTGTTGTGCTGAAAACTGAAACCTTCAACGATGGACAACGACAAGGATGATGTAAACAAAGAAACAAAGACAGTGAGTGGAGGCTGAAAGCGGAATTCTCAAGTGGAGTAATAGTGTGCATTAATGACTTCTATCTTTTGGCACTCTGCAGTGGCTTTTGGATGGAGACAGATGGGTGCCCAGTGGAGTCTGCTCAAACCAGTCAGAATACTGAGGACCTCTGAGGGCTGAGGAGCAATTTGTCAAATGATGTATAAGGATGTAGAGAATGGGAATGTGTTACCTTAACTTATGTATGTACATATACGGAGAGCAAGGCTGTGTTTATTGTCTGACAGAGCAGAATGCTTTTTCCCTCACACAGGCACACACACACACACACACACTCACACTCACACACACACACACACTCACACACACATGCACGCACACACGCATGCATGTATGCACACATAGTGACAATTTAACATAAATATCTGCACACATTTCAAGACAATAGATCAAGACAACATTGAGTGAAAACCCTTCAGTAGAGTGACGTTGGACATGGATGAGCAGAAGAATGAAACCCCGTCATGTATCGTGCATCCTGGAGAGCCATTGGGGAGGAGTCCCATATCCTCCCGCACTCATTCTCTCCCTAGCAACCGGGCTTTAGCTTGGTGATTGGACAAGCGTATCAGTAGTTGCTATAGCTACAGGAAGCCACCCTTCCGTGTAAACCCCCACTTTTAACTGTGTTTCTGTTTCTTTTTTCTTCACGACCACTCTATGCCTTTTCATTGCTCTCAGCTAAGTCTTGTATATGCTGCATTGGACATCAGACAGCGGAATAAAGAGATGTTGAGATAAGATTTTATGAATGCAATGGTGATGGGATTAATGGTGTCTTGACGGAGAACTAATAAAATGATGCAATCAAGAGAAGCCGTACAGCCCTAGTATTTATCAAACCTTTATGTATTTATTAACTCATTTTCCCTTCATTGGGAAAAAAAAAAACAATCTAAAGATGTGGAAGAGTGAGACATTTGTTTACATACACATTGTTCATTGGCTGCGTTATAAATGGATCACTGTTTAGCTTTTGCATTGGTGTTCATTTTATTTACATGCGGGTAAGGTACCTTTGTCAGTCAAAGGCACTTCGTCTCTGTTGCAACGTAGGAGTATAGATTACAATTCATAAAGGGTGACTGTGGGCCACCAAATGTGAGTTGTCTCAGTCTGTAATTCAACACCGTGTCATCAAGTAAACCTGCTGCTGAACTGGGGATAGCTTAGAGAGCTATAAATTACACACTTCCTTATTTGAATTGATGCATGGCTTCAGTGGTTGTCAGTAGGAAACCTGCGGACCCTCATGAGAGGGCGGGAGGTGTGCGTGAACAAGGTTCATGGCATGACACTGGGGTTCTGTTTCCCTCTTGTCCACTCTTGATCTACCCTCTCAGGAGCATTCATCCGGCCTCTTTTCCAGCTGCTGTGGATCACTCGTGGATCCGGTTGCAGGCTGTTGCCCTCCCGCCATGGTGGCGGATGGGGGCATCTGGCTCTCCCGAGGCTGTTCTGGGCGCCTCTATGGAGCTGGCGGACCATACTTGGACCCTTGGCATTGTGGTGTCCTCTTGACCCTGTGCTCATGGATTAGGCATCCTGCCATGCACTTTTCTTTTAGATGGGAGCGCACAATCTGTTTGTCCTCATAACAGCAACTTACTTACATACAATTGTGCCGATGTTCCTTTAGTAAGATCCGTACACATTCCGACACTCTGTACCTATGCGTCTCGTCCAAAAAGTTCATTTTGTTATACTCTGTAGTAACTTATTGCTACAACACTAGTATGGCTCAAACAGTGGTACCTCTACTTACGAAAGCCTATACCTTGTGAATGTTTTCGAGATACGAACTGGAGCCATGGCAAAGGCATGCGTATCATTGAGCTCGCCACGGAATACAGCCGGTGTTGTGCCAAAGTAGGTATCCCCTCCTGCAGGAACGCGCACCCATTGAGTGAAAGACGGAAGCCGTTGGTTCCTTTTCTTTTCTTTTTTTAAATTATGGAGGTGCTTTCAATGACCACTCGCACAGTCGGAAAACTCATTAACCCTGGTTATTGTATCATATTGTCTTTGAGCAATAAATTTATCTTTATTTTGCTGCCAGTAGGGCCTGGCAGTGCCATCCATGGCAGTATCACTTTATTTTTTCTGTGTCTTCTTGGGGGTATTTTCCACCAAGTGTAGCAAATTTTAATAGGTTCGCCCCTCTATAAACAAAGTTACAGGGGTACTTATTCTAACAGCAGCCCTACTAGAATAAGTCAACCCCTGAGAATAACTAAACCCATTTTCAGATTTCCAGCCATCAACATTTTCTGGTCAATGGTGATTCCTGACTGCCTAATGACTTTTTCACATGGCTCAGTTGTAGAGTGACAGTCTCACAACTTATAAGTGGTGGGTTAAATTCTTAATTGCACCAACGGATTGTAATCACCATTAAAGAAATTATGGTAGTAAATGATAAATATCTGTGATTACAACTACTGTGATGACAACCACTTCAGTCCTAGCTACACATTTTGGATCTAGCCCACCCGTGACCCTAGAGAAGGACAAACAGAATGGAAAATGGATGAATGGATGTCTTTGTCGAAATATTTTTTAATCAATTAAAATAGAGGAACTGTCCTTAATCTTAATTCCTATCTGAATTTCAATTGCATCTCAATTGTATAAAGGCAAACAGTTTTTCAAGTACTGTCTAGACTGCACACTATGGTCTGAATCTTTTAATAGGGCACAGTCAGCCCTTTTGAGCAAATATGAGGGAAATTGAGAAGGAGTGGAAGTAGGGACAAAGAAAACCGAGTTTTACAGTGACAATAATATAACAGAAGACAACACTTTGAGTCAAGTTCAGTAATCCAGGAATACTCAACGAGTCTCTGAGGACAAAAAGGCTCAAGAACAAATTTAAAGAGTTCAACACACCAATTGATAAAGTTCCAAAACACAACTGAAGCCATCTATCTGTTGACAGAGGATTGTCATCCTTGTGAAATGGCATTTGACATTAGCCTCCACACACCTAGCATGACTATGTCATCCTGTTCCATGATGAGAAATTGATTTCATGGTTGAGTGGCCTTCAGCAGGAAGGACAGAAAGTAAAAGCTTCCAGTCGGCGAGATTAAAAGATTAGATTTCCAAGTGAGCTACAGAAGCAAAATGTAACCTTAAAGCACCCATAGCATGCCAAATCAACTTTCTGGAGCTTTTAGCCATGTTAAAATGACAATAGTGAGTACAGTGATCCCTCGTTTATCGCGGGAGATGCGTTCCAGAACCACCTGGATATTAAATGAAGATCCGCGAAGTAGAAACGGTATACGTATTGGTTCAGACCTTCATGGGGCCCTAGGCAAAAATATGTCAAGGGGCCCCCCTAACTAAAGTCATCCAATCCCCTCCCCCGAAGACCAGAGAGACAAAATCTGACTGACTCAAATTAAGTTTAATGAGTGATTAACAATTACTCAGTTTCAAATAATCAGTTGCTTCACCTCCTACTCACCAACAGTATCAACATAAGTTTACAAATACAACTTCATTCAACAAAATATCGGGAGACAGACAGATTGCTCCTCATTGCAGCGTCCAATCATGCAGTCTGTCAATCAATCTAACACACGCACGCACAGCCACACACACACACACACACACACACACACACACACAAACACACACACACAGCACCCCTTCCTCTCTCTCACACTCCCTCCTCCGTTGTTTCGTTTGTACTGACGTTTCATTGGCTAAACGAATGGCTCATCAGCAGATAGTTCTCAACTACTACAACTTTCGAAACAAGAGCAAAACAACCTTTCCTCTCTCACACTCTCTCCCACTGTCGAATTCAATTGCACAGACTTAAGTTGCACACGCTAAATGGAAATGAAACGCTAATCAGCTGGTGGTTCTCAACTACTACCTTTCAAAACAACAGTAAAAGGTTAACAATAAACCCTAGTTTACAACACATTTGCGTACTGAGTGTATCGAAGACCTGGGCACGTTTTAACTCGGCATTGTGCAAGATTTTCACTCATGTTCCATACGAAATTAACCACATAAGAAGAAAAAATGAGTAAACTAACCATAAAAAGAGAGGGGTTACATTGCCTTGCTTACCTGACTGCTGTTGTCTTTACTCATTGTCATAAAGACTTTTCTTTTTTCATTCCCCCATTTATTAATTAGGTATTTAGACACCTTTGTAGTGAAATTTCCAACCCTTTGGGTTTCTTGTTGGCCGCTAGTGGGCATGGGTGTATTGCAAGTTAAATTGAAGTGTGGTTTACATTGTCAAGCAATGCAAAGTAGCCACCTCCCGGATTACGGCACCACACTAACCCGGGGGACATCATGCGTAGCGAAACCAAAGTGAGTCACGGTTGTGCATGAATCTCCTGTTGCAATGTGGTCCAGTACACAATATTAAGGCTTTGTAAACCCTCCACAATACATAAACTTTTCCCATTCTCTTAATAACCATTCCCACACTGCTCTGTGAATGTATTGTACCTTTACAGTAAAAAAACAAACAAACATGAGATATTGCCACATGTCCTGACTCCTGCACCGATGGGTGCTTCTTCCTTCACGCATGGCTGGCTGTCGGCCTCCCAGGCCTCCTGCGCTTGTCCTCAGTCACGTGCAGATTATTCAGAGGCACGCCCCGCGCTATCAGAGCTCATTGCCGCTGTTCCGACTCGTGCACGGCTGGCCGCCATGCTTGCCGCGCTTGTCCGCAGTGATGCACATTACTCAGAGGCACGCCCCTCTGTGGAATAATTTACTGTGGAAAGCTTAAAATAGCATGATACAGCTTCTTTAAATGTATCTTGATTTGCAGCCAGTCAGCTTTAGAAATTCATTGTGGACCAAACAAAACAGACAGTACCAGCAACAAGCATGAAGCTATCAATGGAGTTTCAGAAATTCAAAAGAAACACAGCGCATTTGAGCGTGAGGGGAAGTCAACCATTGAACAATAAAATCTGTGAAAAACTGCTGGCTGAGCAGAGGCCCGCATACAGGTCTGCACATTATAGGGCAGGATGTGGAATTGTCTGGCCATACAATAATGCCTCATAAACTCTGATGAGAAGAGCACTCTGAAACATGAGAGAGCTGTTTGATGTTGATCTCTGAAGGTTTGCTCTTACTGTAACATAGCGACCGGGAGTAAGGAATGGGAGAGGAGAGGCAGAAATACAGTATAAACCTACTAGATATTAGACCAAAGTTATGATGTAATGTTTCGGTGACACAAACAACCCAACCCCCACCCCTTCGTTCCTCCGTTGTCTTCCTGTGTTCACCACCCCATTTCTTTCTCTGGGGCACAAATAGTGCCCTGCGATTGGTTAATAGCACCATAGAGATGCTGAGAATATCCACCAACCAGGGCACGGGTGCCCCACCGGTCCGTTACCACAGCAACTCTTAACAACCACAGTGATAGAGTATGCGTGCACACAAATGCACATGTGGATTCATGCACAACAAGCGATATCAGTGTGTGTGTGTGTGTGTGTGTGTGTGTGTGTGTGTGTGCGTGTGTGTGTGTGTGTGTGTGTGCGTGTGTGTGTGCGTGTGTGTGTGCGTGCGTGCGTGTGTGTGTGTGTGCGTGCGTGCGTGCGCGTCCGTGTGACAGACATTTACACGTAGGGAGCGTGTTATAAGTAGCCTCCAGTGTGTTCATCTAGCGTAGAATGACAGAATGCTGTTGTAACACACACACTACACAAGCTGTGAGAAGATTTGAACTGCGTAGTGCTATTTTTTCTATGCCCTTAATACATTTATGAGCACAAACCTGAAGACAGACAGGAAACAAATGGGTGAACAGATGGTACAGAAAACAATGTTTGCAGGGGTAATAAGCATTGAAAATTTTGAAAACTTGATGTTGCCCGACTTTATCTCCCTTGATACAAGAGGTGTGAAAATTCATCAGTTAATTAACAACTAATCAATTATCAAATTATTATATGCTATTATACGTATGAAGTTCAGAGACATAATGTAAGTGTTTGAATCCTCTCATCAATTAATTAACAACTAATCAATTATCAAATTATTATATGCTATGACATGAACTATTCAGAGACATAATTTAAGTGTTAAATCCTCTTATTTCAGTCTACTATTAACTATTTAAGTAGTACCGTTATCTCTTCTGTGTAATCAAAATAAAACTTTTGCAAACATCAGCTTTAACTTTGGGGAGAAAAAATAATTGAATCAATTTCAAGGGTTGTGAGTACAATATGAAACCATATTGTTTAATTGTTTTCTGTTTAACCACTTAAATACCAAGTCCACAACAATAATTGGTTAATAAACAATAATAAAAAACATTTATAATACACCATAAGACAAAATAAAACTGCATCTAGTTATTGGAGTAATAATCAATGGCATAAGAATAGAATAATCGTATTCCGTAAAACCATGTTAAACACAAGTGTTTTTATTCTTTTTTTATTGAAATAGAAAAGTATATTTTTCTATTCACTAATTTTAATCTTTTCATTTTATTGTATGCTTACGCCTTATGCTTAGAGATATTATAAATGGTTATCCGTCTAATATATTTGATTATTGCATACTTGCTGTAGCACAGGTACTGTTACTCTGCAATTGCCACCCTGAGTTTTAGCTGCTTCGTATAAAATCATTTGCACATGACTGAAAAGTGATTCTTGGTTTAGAGGTAGCACTATTCCTTCCTAAAGTTACTGGCTTCAGGCCACACGGCCCCATGACAAATGATGTTTCTTGGTTCTTTGATTTCTAATTTGCTTCGGCACGCATACTTGACTGTCATAAGGCCTTTTCCGGAGGAGCACCAATTTTTGTAAGTGTGCCATAAATCACCGTCATGTTTGAAAGAGACCTTGAGCCTTTCCTGCAGATAAGCCATTTTGCTACCTTATCAGTAGTGTGCAACGTAAAACCAGAGAAATAAAATTTCAAAGAAGCCACTACTGGTGTACTTGTAAAAATATTGAACTCCCTAGCGATAACAAACCTTTAATATAATTTTTAATACAAGCAGAAAATATAAAGTGTTATTTCATTGTAAACTTGAAGCTGCCTTGATGTGACGATGAGCAGTGGGTGCAAAAACTTTCCGCACAGTATTGAACACTATTTTACTTACTCCATTGTAGAGCTTTTCCTGCCTGGTGGCACGAAAAAAGCTGGGAAACAATCTCATTAGAAAGCAGTGTACAACAGGGGAAATCCTTTCTGAGTTGACTATTACAAGCTACCTTAGCATGAGTCTAAGTCCCCCCCCCGCAAGGCAACTCTGATCCGCTCCAATCCTCACTGTGCACTAATAGTAGCACCCAGTATGGGGACTGGGATGGATTAGCAAAGAAGAGATACTATTCCAAGCAGTCAATGCAGGTAGTTTGCAGAAATAGTAAAACCGTTACTAAGGCCTTGTGTATACTCTCTGCCTTGAATTATCCATCCATCCATTTTCCGAACCGCTTAGTCCCCACAGGGGTCACGGGAGTGCTGGAGCCTATCCCAGCTGTCATTGGGCAGTAGGCGGGGGACACCCTGAACCGGTTGCCAGCCAATCGCAGGGCACACAGAAACAAACAACCATTTGCACGCGCACTCACACCTAGGGACAATTTGGAGTCTTCAATCAGCCTACCAAGCATGTTTTTGGGATGTGGGAGGAAACCAGAGTGCCCGAAGAAAACCCACGCGGGCCCGGGGAGAAGATGCAAACTCCACACAGGGAGGGCCGGAGGTGGAATCGAACCCGCACCTTCCTATCTGTGAGCCGCCCTGCCTTGAATTAGTCACTGCAAAATTCATAAGTCCTACTGTTATGTATAGATCAAGTCTTACCTGTGCAGGTGAAACACTTGACATGAAAGTGGGTCTCTTGAACTCGAACCACCTCTCCTTTGCACACTTCACGACACCGTTGACACCGAATTGGCCCACCACTTGGCTCACCTCCCGTTGAGCCTTGGTGATGCGCTGAGGTGGACAGAAAGAAAAACAGTAAAACTCACAGCTACATCGGCAGTCTTTTATTCATTAATTCATTAATTCATTAATTCATTAATTCATTAATTCATTAATTCATTAATTCATTAATTCATTTATTTATTTATTTATTTATTTATTTATTTATTTATTTATTTATTTATTTATTTATTTATTTATTTATTTATTTATTTATTTATTTAATAATTCATTCACTCATTCATTCATTAATTGTATGTCTATCTACCTATCCATGTTTTGATCATTTCATGGAAAAAATATTTGAATGCTATTTAAAAAACAAAAATTCATCAAGCAGCAATCCTTCAAAATCATTTTGATTGTACAATGACTTACAGTATGAGAAAAATAGTTTCTTTGTTAATGCCACAAACAAATGGGCTTTGTGCAAATGTCAGACCAACAATAAGATGGGAGAATGTTATTCATGTGTTGACACCTACGTCTTGTGACCTAATGTAGCCCTCTACTCTATTTTTTATAACCAAAATTGCTGCATCAAGATAAAAGTGGAAGACTCAAGATAATTGTTTGCTCATTTTTGTAGGGACATGTAAATGTGTTTAGTAGGTTTTTGTAGGTGGTTAGGTTGCAGAGCATTCATTGCCCGCGATCTGGGTTCGAATCCCAGTCAGGGAACCATATGCAACCCTGTCACTGTCTCCCATGTGCTGGTCCCAAACCTGGGTGCAGAGGGTGGCGTCATGAAGGGCTTCTGGCGTAAAAACTGCGTCAAGCACTTCTCATTCGAATCGTCTGGACAAAAACAGGTGTTTTGCTGTGGCGACCCCTTCGGGGAAAAGCCGAAAGGAGCCAGAACCACAGTCTATTTTTTCGTTGCATCAAAATCGATTTTCTAATCCAAATCAATTTTTGTTGCACCTCTACTAATAGTGTATAATAAAATAATGGGAACACCCAGATACCCTAAAAAGTATGTAAATCCACAGCTTTTGTGAATCAACAGCTGCAGGCAGTCACCCTTGCTCATTTAGCTCTTCATCCTCCTCAAGGAGCATCCGAGTGGTGGAGAGGTATAATGGCAGGAGAACCAGCTGGCCTTACTTGTCATCTAAATAGCTGACTGAAGGACTTTGCTGCTTCAGCGGTGGCAGCACATGGACACATAGTGTGCTTGAGCTACTCAGTCCATTTCACTGAAGGATTCTCAAAGGACTCACAGTACTTAAAATGTCTAAGAGCCTTGCACGCCTCATATCCTGAGTGCCGTGAGCCGGATGATGTGCATCTATACGACGAGTCTTTGTCTCGTATGGACAGCAGGCAGAACCTAATGCATGATTGTATGATGTTTACCTTCCCGTTCAAACCCAGAGAGTGGGCTTTGGAAATATGCAAGCTTAATTATTTCATACGCTCACTCTCTCCCACACTAAATCAGTGTTAATTCATTGTTCCCCTCACAATGCTGGCTGCACCAATGGAACCTGATCAAAGTTAAGCTTGTGGACTGAATAATGACACTTTTTTGCAAATAAATGTGTGTAAGGAAGACACCGTGTTATCGAGAGCAAGACAGAGAAGAGAGAGAGAGAGAGAGAGAGAGAGAGAGAGAGAGAGAGAGAGAGAGAGAGAGAGAGAGAGAGAGAGAGAGAGAGAGAGAGAGAGAGAGAGAGAGAGAGAGAGAGAGAGAGAGAGAGAGAGAGAGAGAGAGAGAGAGAGAGAGAGAGAGAGAGAATGGTGCCAAAAATAACTGGAATATCCTCTGCTCTCCACACCCAGGAAAGGTTTCGACCAAAAAGATGAAGTGCTAAGTGCTTGGGAGATTGAATACAAAGTGCCAGATTTATCTTAGTGAATCAAATGAAAGAAAGGCTTGCTTGACTTGTATAGTAGGGCTGCATAATATATAAAAAAAAAGATCAATATTGTGATATTGACCCACGCAATATGCACTTGAAATAGTTTTCTCATGGAATGATGTGCTTCTATGTGAATTTGGCCAGTCAAATGCAAACTTGCAAACAATATCAAGCTTAATTACAATTTATTACAATTAATTAGCTCAGAACACATTGAGCTTGCTTTTTTTTTAGCAAGAAAAAAATGAATTATTTCATTAGATAATAAAAAAGTCATTTCTTTAGGTACATGTTAAATATCACAATAATATCGATATTACTATATTCAACAACAATATCACGTCTTTCCAATATCGTGCACCTCTAGTGTGAATGACAACGTGCTGTAGTACCTAAAGTGAGAACACGTATACACAATCGGCTCAGGAACATACGAATTAGTACATTCTATCCAATCATGTAAGTGGATTCAATCCCATTCAGCCCATTCAAGGCCTCCATCTTTCCCCGTGAAGAGGTGGTGAGTCATTCTTGTAACGATAGCCGCCAAGCACTAGGCGTAATCCCAGACAAAATCATTGGCAAGTGCCCGAGGAGAATCCTGGCTCAAACTGACAGGTGATAAGAACAGGGTCAGGGTCAGTGAAGCAGACAGCATCCCCAGACTCCAAGAGACTGCTACTATTTCTGCCTCTGACCTGACAGCCGCCGCTACGGAGTATGCTCGGAGCACAGCCGCGAGGGATGCTGGGATATTGTTGGTGATGAGGAATGAAGAGATAACAATCAAGAAAATCAATGTGGCGACCTTGTGGAATTGTAGTAAACTGGCACATTGAAAGTTTTGTGCCTGGGCAATGTGTGTATAGATATTGCAGAACTGCAAAACCTTTGACCAGAAGAATGTTCTAAAATCCTTCCTGACCGCTGTTTAGGTCTGATCTCCAACTACAGAAAACATTTGGCTGAGTTTATTGCTGCCAAAGGAAAGTCAACTGCTTATTAAAGCCAAAGGTTTTTTTTTACTGTGCACTGTGACGTTTACATTTCATTGTCAGTGAAAACATGCACACATACAGTTTTGTTTTTGTGGCATTGTTTTAGATTTTATTTTCTTGTTGACTTGATTTTGAGAATCTTAGATCGCGTTTCATAACCGATTTATGCAGAAATCAAGTTCATTTAAAAGAGTTCATTTTCCACTTTTTCTTGCAACTGTTTATTACTGAGATCTGGGGTGTACTCTCAAACTTTATCCCATCATGAACCCTGTAGTCTAAAAACATGGACGGTATTCTGAGAATCTGATCAATTACTGCAACCAAAGGTGATCATGGGGGCATATTCAATGGAATGCTTTGAGTAGAGGAGATTGGATAGTGCCCGGTTAGAAATGTAGGAGGTTGGTGTTTCATCGTTAAAACATTTTGCAAAATGTAACAAAACCAGTTTGGGAACAGCTACCACACCTCTTGCCGTTTCTTTAATCTGTCTAAATGGTTTGAGCATCCTCACCGACACTTACCAACCCTCTTGTTTCACATCTTAATGGTAAACCCCATTTCCATTCAAACTTTGTCTTTGATGAAAGGTCAACAAATATGGCAACTCAAAACCTGTAAATCCATTTTAATTTGTATTTGCTGCTCACTTGGCTTCATTGACTTCAACAGGAATCTTTGAGAACAAGTACCGTATTTTCCGCACTATAAGGCACACCGGATTATAAAGCGCACCTTCAATGAATGGCCCATTTTAAAACTTTGTCCAGATATATACATTTGGCCCGCGGGACGGACTTTGGACACACCTGCTGTAGTGGCTCAATTTTGGTCCATAGACAAGGCGCACCTGATTATAAGGCGCACTGTCAGCTTTTGAGAAAATTGGAGGTTTTTAGGTGCGCCTTATAGTGCGGAAAATACGGTAGTCTTTGTAATGGTGAATTTTTCACAAACAAGTCTAGTGGCAAATGATCAGATGTTTGCCCTCCAACCTCACCCCACTCTCCTGCTATCAAATCAGCCGAGACCGAGCATTCATCAAAGCTACAACTGCCCAGTCAGTATCAAGACTAACATTCTGCTCCAGTGCAACAGGAGAGCAAAAGGTTACACCACTGACAATGTGAATGATCACTCAATCTTAACAGAGGTTGTTGTGTATAATTTGGTCCAGTTTTTAACCCAAATCGTTTGTGTTTGTCACGTTAGCATACCGTATCGTTTAGCCTGTTGTTGCTCGTTCATGTCTGTTCTTGGTGTTGGATTTTGTCGAATAAATTGCCCCCCAAAATGCGATTTATACTCCGGAGCGACTTAGATATGTTTTTTTCTCACGTTTTGGGGCATTTTATGGCTGGTGCGACTTATACTCCAGTGCGACTTATAGTCTGAAAATTGCGGTACTTTCCTCAACTTAAAAAAAAAGACCACAATTATAGATTTATCGGAATTATAGAACGACTGACTGAGGTCACTGTAATAAAGAATGCAAAGACCACACATCCTCCTGAATCACCATTCCATTTGGACACTAAAAATGACACCCAGAACTCTGGCAGGCCATTTTCTAGGAGAAATTCAGAAATAAAGATTGTCTTTTCAGTCATTAGAAATAAGTTCAAGTTCTTTCTGACTGTTTTGGGCTTAATGATGTCAGCAGAACCTCCATATAGCACTGCTTTAAATAGATGGGAACTGTCTGGAGGTATTGTGGTGCGCAAGATAATCAAGATGCCAGTAACAATGTTTACGTCTACTTCCCCACAGTGTCTAAAGTAGCACAGGATTTTTGTGTCATACGTATGTATGTTTCCAAGGTTTATATTCTTAGCATTTTTGCTGTGTTGCCAACAAAACATATTTCTTTGCTTACTCAATGTGGGTAGGCCAATGACTTTTACAATATCAGAATAGACACAAAATAATCTCAGTGCATGTGATTGGCTCACAGATGAAGACAGACAGCACTGTGTATAAAGTGATGGCTTCTAGTCTATCACGCCCGATGCCATGGAAAATGCCCTCGCTTTGGCTTAACAGGCCCATTCATGTACAAGCCAGAAGAGTGCCGGAGGGAACAGGAGGACACATGTTGACTGACTGGAGGAAAGGATCTGTCCTCAGATGTATTCATGCCAGCAGATTCATGTTCACTAAGCATGTTGCACCACCATCTGCCTGCTGTGACAGCACTGACACACTCCTCGAGCGTTCAGCCTGTGGTAAACCCCAACTTGATATGCTATTGGCTTATGTGTGCTCATTCTTCAGCCCTTCATGTGCGCTTCTTCCCATGTCATAAACCCTCCTCCGTATTAAACCTTAAGAAGACCAGTGTGTGTTTAGATTGTGGGAATCTAAACCTAACCCTTACAGTCCCTTTTGAGATAATAAAACTTAAATTCATCACCATCTTTAATCCTCAGCTGTTAGCAAGGGAGAGGGAAATAATTTAATTTCGATGTACTGTGTACAGTGACAATAAAGGCAATTCTGATTCTAATAATCAATTAACTGATCAATAAAAGTACTTTAGTACTTGGTTGCAGAGGAGTAAATAATAATCAATTAACTGATGACTAAAAGTACGATAGTACTTGGTTGCAGAGGAGCTGTTGAAAGGGACAGATCTGGGAAAATTGATTTGTTAATGAATTATATACACATATTTTGGTCTCTTGAGTGCCTGCCCACCCATCAAGTGTGTAAAAAAAGCAGATCATTTGTTACCTGCCTAGTTCTGAAATAGTCCAGATGTCACGCAGCGCTTCTGTCCCATTATTACTTAGCATTGAGGCTCATTTACAAAATGACCACTCCAACACCATGTTTCTCCAACAATGACATGATCAGCTAGGTTTAGATGAAGATTCAGAGCCACTTTCAACCTAAAGGCTCAAGTCTAGCCAATGGACTGCATTATTGTGCTTAACACAACACTTCCACTGAAAGCAGGGGTTCAGCACATTCAGATCAAGACTGTCATGTCCCGGAAATTCCAGAAACAACAATTAATTCCTTGATCATATTTTTCTCAGAGTGGATCTCATCAAATTTAGCCTAATGCCCATCCCTAAACTGTTTCGGTTTGAAATCTTTTCAGCAGGGTAAGATGGAGGATTTTCAGAAAAAAATTAGTTAGTTTAAAAGGACTTTTAGTTAAAAAAAAGACAACTTCAGATGGAGAAGTAGTGTATCATAAATACAAACTATCCACCCATCCATTTTTAACACTGCATATCCTGTCCAGGGTCGCGGGAGAGCTGGAACCTATCCCAGCTGACATCGGGCAAATGGCAGACCACACCCTGAACTGGTCGCCAGCCAGTCACAGGGCACACATTGAGACAAACAACGATTCAGACCCACATGGAGAACCGCCTCCGAGCGGGAATTGATCCCACGCTGCCGGCACACAAGTCAGGCATGTGTACACCTACACCATCAACGACTCTAAATACAAACCAACGTAATCCTTAATAAATCAAACCTGGGTTGACTTTTTGCAAGTTTTTCCAGGTTTTCAAGTTGCGAACCTGCAATGGTACTATCCAGAACAGAAGTTATTGTTCCACAAGAGTTACCATGAAAGTGTTGCCTTTGTGGCTTGAGTAAATGGCCACAGTTGAAGCATACATTACATGGAAGCTCGTGAGGAACAAGTTAGGAGCCTGGATGAATGATGGAGATTCTCACAAGGACGGACCAGTGTATGACTGATGCAGTCATACAAGATGCCATTAATTTGACATGATGGGAAGTGGACGCAGAACTGGACGGGACTACACGCGGCGTTTTGAACTTCTGCAACTGAGGAGATGTTTTCCCCTGAAAAATCAGTTTTACTCGAGAATTAACAAAGGACAACTTGTACAACTGCGCAACAACATTCACTGAACCCACCAGCCCTGTGGGATAAAAGTCCTGATTCAGCTGACAGAGGATCAGGGTCAGAGTCAGCTGATACAAGGTCAGCTTAACATCACGGCAGCCCCCGGGTTTGGCGAAGATAAGTACAACAGGGGGCTATGGGCATCTTTGTCATGCTCTGAATCGCAATCACACAAAGTCCACGAGACCAGCAGTAGGCTGCCTAGAAAACGTGCATTGCTTCTCCTCCTCCATTGGCTGCACGATGGAGAAGAGACAGGTGGACATTTAGCTGTCTTTGGGGTGTTGAATATCCATGGAAGACCTCCTTTAAAAATATACAACTGAATAAGTTTCCAGTTACGCTGCATGAGCATATGAGAGCCCGTGAGGAATTGTATAAGTATGATAATATGAGTCAATGTTATGGGTGTGAATAGTAACTATAAAATGAGGAAGAAAAGAGTCAAATGGAGCAGAATCCCCCCAAAAGTTTGACTAAGGCTCAACTCTGATGTTTTTTTTTGTTTGTTTTTTACTGATCTTGCAATATGATTACTCCAGTTTTATCATGGCTTCATGGGCCAAAATATTAGGAACATCTTTTAAAGCTATGCAGTTCAGTTAGACAACTTGATCCAACTTAGTGAAATAAATTAATTTTCGGAATTTTAAGCTAATTAAAGATATCATTATTGTATTGGCTCACACGCAACTGTTCAGGTGTAACTATCTAAAGGGGCTACTATTGATCTACAGTAGCTCTTCCCACTGCACCCACCTACTGTATATGAATTGACTTACCATTAGAGCTCATGATGTCTAAGGTGTTGTTCGCCAAAGCAAGGTCGTTTTGTCGAAAAATACTCCCATACACTCAGAGTACTGTATCCAAATGGTGTCATTAAGAATGAATTTCCGAAGGTAAATGATGCTCCTCACTCACTCATTCCTCGGAACGTCGCTTCTTGTCCATCTCTGAGAAAACGGGGGGAGGAACAAATAATTCTAATAAAAAATAGGATGAAATACGAAAAATCAACCTCATGTTCCTGTTGTCTCTACGTGTGTGGGTTTTTTTTTTTTTCTGCGTAGAAACGAACAATAGTTAAAACACAAAGCCACCTTGTTCACATAATTTCTCTCTGCCGGCTCTGTAGCGGTGTGCTCACTGTGCTACTGACAGCGAGCGCGCCTCTGAAAAGCTTGCTACTATAGTCACAGTTTGCCGTTTCCGGTAGATTTATTCAAAATAAAGTACAGAGACTCGCAGAGTTTGACTTTAAAAAAATAAAACAAAAAAACGTCTTACTTAGATCATACAATAATAAGTGAACGTTTTTTATTTTGTATTTATATTTTTATAAATATATATTTTACGTATTGATTTTTTTTTTCTGTGTCAGTTTTCAGTGCATACACAGTATGTTGTGGATCACTTTTGAGCCAGCCCAAGCATATAATATTTTAATTCAATGATTCAAACACCAACAAGTGCATTTGTTGCGCTGTGGTAATCAGTGAGAATATGGTTGGAACGGAGATTTCCAAGGACTGTTTTAAGCTCCCTCTTGAAGACTGCTAAAACCAATTAGAAATACACATATTTATGGCAAAATATAATTTTACATCATCAAAATTGTCACCATCACCAACACTGTCCTTGTAAAAAAAGAAACACCGGTAAAAATTGGATCATTCCCTCAATTGAGAGAAAATCTCAATTCAGTTATGGAGTTTGAAATCAAGAGCTTTGATGCACTCCAAATCATGGTCTTGAACATGACAATTGGTTTTGGGGCTCCTAATTCTGTAGTCAATTAAGAATATTTTTATGGTTGTGTTTATTAATAGAGGTGGGGAGCAATCTGGTCAAACAAGGGCTTCTTTCTCTGCTGGCTTAGAGATTTTCGGAAGCATTGACTTCTAACAAATTTATTTGAACATTTATTCCATTAAATTGTATTTATTTATTCCCAAAAAGTCTATTCTCTCGACTGGTTTCAATTACTTGTTTTAGTTAGTTGGTTAGTCAGTCAGTGTGATGACGTCAATCCTGATTTAAAAGCCGCCGTGATTGAACGCCGCTTTTCAGATTAATGATCATAAAAGTCATAATTTCTAATACATAATACTGTGCAGAATGAGGTAGATATTTGTAGCTTGTCTTAATTTCAAGCATGTCTAAATGCTTGAAAATAACAGAAATCCTTGATTGTCTTTCGTTAAAGCGCGGTCAAGGTTGCCAAAATTGCTATTACACTGCCCTCTTGTGGAAAATCCCCCTTAAACAAATGTTAATTTGGTTATATACTGAAGCGTTAATGCAGGAGGCAAGGTTAATTGTTGCGAGGCATACTTCACGGTTTGGGATTGTTTCAGTAATTACCTTCACAGATCCTTGTAGTTCTTTTTATCTGGAGATGCCAGAGCGTGTGAACTAGTTTGTTTGCACCCAATGTAAGTGTGAATAACATAATTTTAAAGAATAATTGAAAAAAAAAAATCAACATTAATGTACACATACTGCGCTTTAAGTTTAACACAATGGCATTGTCTGCCTCACAGTATTGAGGTCCGGCGTTAATCCATAATCAATAAAGTGTCATATGTAGTGTTTGCGTGCTCTTCCAATGATTGTGAGGGGTTTCTTCGGGGGGGGGGTTGTGGTGTGTGTGTGTTTTGTCTTTTTTCAATGATCCACCCACTGTGTCCAAAGGAAGCCCCGCTTATGAAGCGCAAAGGAAGCCGGACAATGGGTCAACGGGATGTCAGTGGCGCCTCACTGTCCTCCATCGTCATTCTTGCTGGCAGTTGTTTTCTGTGACCTTTTTGTTGTTTGATTCACTGGCCCATTAGTTGTAAAGGGTTCCACTCAAAAACGAGCATAAAGATGATTTGAGTGTTCTGGTGCTACAAATACCCATCCTCAACTTCTGCTTTATTGCTGTGCTTTATAAAAACTATATATATATATACATACATGGCTTGCATACAAATCTTGGGTCTCTTGCATACAAATCTTGAGTGCCCACCCACCAAGTGTTAAATGATAAAAAAAAAAAAATCTATCGACATCTGCTTTTGTCATCGCTCACTGACCGACAGTACCACATTTTAGGTTTTGTCAGGGTTCATAAAACCTTGTGGCTCCATTGAGGTGGAGTCATTGAGGTAAATTAGTAAATCAAATTAATTAGAGCCAATTGCTTAGGAGTTACTCAAAGCGCTCTCTCATCCCAGACAAATGTCATTGGACATTGAAATGTCTTTGGTCATAATAAACAACACATGATTGTCCAGTTGGGTCCAATTGGGTGCTGACTATACTCTGAGTTAGTTGTGTCCTACGAACTAACGGGGGAAAAACAGGAAGCTGCTTTCCCGTGCGACGAGGGCAGCAGGGCAGGTCAGGTCAATACAGAAAGATGAATATTCCCTCTTACGTTATTAGTAGGAAATATATCAAATCTTTACAGAAAGACTGTGCTATAAGAGCAAAAACTTTGCAATCTCTGATTACACCAGTTACTTAATACGATTTTGGATTGATGTTTTTTCTACACTTTTATTGCCTACTAATTTGTGCAGTGTTTCCAGGCAGTGCTTTCTGGTCGTCAATCAACCTCTGTCTGGCCCTTATCGGTATTACCGATTAGCATTTTGCTGAATTCTTTACAATAATCCTTACAATCATTCCCTTATGTGGCTCCTTGTCTGGTTTCATGCGGCTCCTTTACGTTCATATCAAAAATTGATTGATATAAAAAAAATTGTTTTTTTTTGCGTGTTCACTCATGTGTATGATGTGGCTCATTCCGGTAACACAGTAAAAAATGTGGCTCTTAGTCTGGCTGGTTGGTCACCATCAGCGACCCTCACAAAGCAACAGTGTGTTTGGGGGCGCGGGCTATGCAGGTGTGACAAAAACGAGGTGGCAAGGCCGGGGGAAATGGACAAACCAGACTTGGGGACATCAGTAGACAAATGCTTGAAGGCTGCAATTAATTCTCTTTACACAGTTGTCGCTGTTCTTTAGAGGCCCTTTTCCGGATATTTACATGACAATAACTACAGCTATCATGCAACGCCATGATGTTTCACTCAAATGACATCAGATGGTCAAAAATAAGGCGCATGCCACTGACGATATTATCATTTGTTGTGGTTGGTCAAAACAAAAGTGTAGGCTTGCACAAATTGACACATCGCCCAATCAGCTCAAAGTATGGTACGTGTGTCCTGCCTTTCCCAGATCACAGTGGAGCAGTTAGTGATTTAAATTAAATGAAACATTTAGAGCTGCATCCTCGTGCTTCATGAATAGTCTAATTAATTGATTGATTGATTGATTGATTGATTGATTGATTGATTGATTTATTGATGACTATTTGGTCCGTAGTTGTTATGTATATGCTCTTTTGACTAGTTTTGCCATGTGACGAGTGGGCGTGAGTTAGCTGGGATAATGAGGACAAAGTGAGAGATAAGTGAAAGATTGCATTATCAGAGTAATGTAGGCACTTTATCCGTGTGAACTGACGGGCAGGATCAGGTGTAGGTCCTGGAATGTAGACCAGGGATTCCTCCACGTATCGTGACAACTGACAACCCTGGATGCGATTTTGTTTTTAATCTGTCATGCGCTTCACCTCAAACTGGTATGACTGGTGTTTTAGAATGAGGAAATAAACGTAGCACTTTATTCTTGTAGCGAGTCACTAATGGGTTTAAAAAGATTAAAAAAGAACCTCAGTCAAATGAGCAACCGCTTGAGTGACAGGTTACGTCCGTGGAGAGGAAGACTTTATGGTAAATGGATGTAGGGAAGTGAGAGAGACATGAGGGGGCGGAGTTAATTGTCAAGTGACATGCTGTACGGGACAGCCTCTGTGGCGTTTAAAGGCAAAAACAAGCAGACACTGACGTTTGGACTTTCTCAGAGATCTTTGTGTCCTGTGGGTTTTGAGACAACTTAAAACAGCGGTCACCGGGAAATGCATGGCGAAACGCACACAGACAGCGATACACACATGTTGTGTCAGCGCAAGAGGAATGCCTTGAAGAGTAGAACAGAAAAGAGGTAAACGTGTGTGACTACTCCCACTCTAAATATTCAAGCACTGATCGGTATCCTAAAAATATCCCACTTATCAAAGCTGAACCTTGTACTAACCTTAAACTCACAAATGTAATTGTCATACAGTGTATGACTTTCGTGTGCGCTTACACAACTATAGTCTTGTGTTCTTCTTGTGTCTGTATGCAATAAACGTGTATTAAAATATAACAACATACTGTACAACTTGAAAGCAATAGAAAGCAACAATTCAACTCCGATTGTTTGTTTGTAGTGCGAATGCCACTCCGCAACAGTGTGGGACTCTCCGTGCAGGGAACTCTGTCCTGGACCCACAGGCATGCAAGTGAACTAAGTAAGTCTAAAATTATATACCCTTTTTCTCAAATGACCAAACTATATATTACTAAAAATCCAGTTAAAAATAAAAACGTCCAAACTTACGAGGACCATTCATTCACGTGACTAGATAGAGCCTATGTTTTCTATTTGATTGAATGTTGCTTGCAGAGTGCCGCAATTGCACTTCTGGCTTCAATGTGTGAAGGAAAAGATAAGTTGTTCACATGTGAATGCTTTGCGAAAGTTGTATCTGTGACTTATCTTGTTTTCAGTGACATGAGACTTTACTGACATACACAGTACAGGGTGAGCTGCCATTTGTGAGAGGAATGGGTTTGATGTCCCAGCTGTCAGGAAAGTGCAACTCAGTCCACAGCTGTTCTCTGTGGATATTGTGACTTCTACATCACAACTTCAAGTCACTTTGCTATTGAAAGTGTGTGTTTCGTGGTCCGTTTTTTTATAATCTAGACAGCTGTTGTCTCCTGGACAGCTTTTGGTTTGTAGCAATGACAGAGCATGTGACCCTGTCAGACTGGAGCAGAATTTTATTAGATTAGACCCGACTCAGTTGCGCTCTGAGAACAAGCAATTTAACATCCAATGTCAGAAGCAGCTCAAAACTGTTAGAGCTTCCACATTCAAATTCAGTCGCTTGCACATCAGACACTGACAATCAGTGCAAAAATGAGGCAAAGTAAGAGCGTAAGACATTTTCTCATGAAGCATAAATAGTGGTTAGAAAATACTCTGTAAATACTGGATTACGCTGATCTTACAAGATTGACAAGCGAGTGTTAGCTTTACACACATTTGCACAAAACTCTTCCATTACAAAAGGGAAAAACAGGGCGTCCTGTACTTTTGAGCTTTGTTCTGACTGTCTGCTGTGCGCTCTTGCTCCGTTTTGCTCCTCTTGTTTACTGTGTTATTTGTTTATTTATTATTTATTCATCAGTCTTATTGTTCATTGTTTGTGCCTTCTTGTTTTTATTTTGCGTTGTTTACTTGTATGTTTATCGTGTACTGTGTCTCGTCACCGTGGGATAGGGGAAACGTAATTTCGATTTCTTTGTGTGTCTTGGCATGAAGGAATTGACAATAAAGCTGACTCTCTCTGAAAAACCCAACAGGCACTGAAATAACTGGAGTCTATGACCAAACATTATTGTCAAAACACTATTGGAAGTGACCTGGGCGGATTTTGATGGACCCTGCACATATTCAGATTTACTAAAGCCGCGCGAGAAGATAAATCTGGCTCCTTTTTATTTTATTGCCACACTGTGTTGTTTTCTTTTTTACTAATTGCTACTTTATCATCTGTCAGGATAGAGCTGAAGTGACTTTGTGGCTTGTAAAAGTGAATTTTGGAAATTAATTTTCAAGTTTTTTCAGTGACCACTGTTGAGTTTCTCTTTCTTTAACGGAAGAGAACCAACAATTTCATTTGAGTGTGACTTAAGTCATGCGACACAGGCCATTAGTGGGGACTCACAGAGATGATCTTAGTTCATCTAATATGAAGGAAACAAGATCATGAGTCTTAAAACAAAGACAACTGTCTAACCCAGTGCTTCTCAATTATTTTCTGTTACGCCCCCCCCTAGCAAGAAGAAAACTATTCGCGCCCCCCCTCCCCACCGTGACTATCCTAACTTGTCTTGTAAGTCGTAAAATGTTGCACTGTCACAAACGTGACAGAAGTAACAATGAGAGCGCCACTGCCCCCTGCTGTAGTAAACGCGCAATTACACTTTATTCTAGTACTGCCAAAAAAAAAGCCTGTTCCCCAGGGTCACACGCGCCCCCCCAGGAATAGCACCGCGCCCCCCAAGGGGGGCGCGCCCCACTATTTGAGAAGCACTGGTCTAACCTGAGAAGAAGATATATTAGCTGGTGTTAAGCCATCCATCCAATTTCTATACCACTTGTTCTCCTTAGGGTTGTGGTAACTGGAACCATTTGGGACAAGAAGTGAGATTCACCTGAGACTGTTCACCAGTTAGTTGCTGGGCAGAAGATTAGACAAACAACCATTGAATGGGAAGTCAACCCCAAAAATGTATTTAATTATATGTTATATGTGCCCCCACTAGTCTAACACAGCATTCTTATTAATACACCTGAAACTTGATTTTACGCGCTTCGATTGCACACAACTTTCTGTCGAACGCGGTTTGGTCATGGACCCCAATTTTTTTTAAATGGATGCTATAAGGACCATACGAAGCTAAAGGACTAGCATGTAAACCTTAGCGCTAGTGATTTGATGAATTTCCGTGGCCGATTAAAGGCATTTGATAATAAGTTGGGCTGTTTGATTTTTATGACTGCTTTATGACAGTGTTACGGATAGCTAGGATTGTTTTTGATTGGTAAAGGGGAAAGTTTGCGGAAGTATCTTATCCACACTGTTAAAGCACATGGCCGGACACAGTAGTAGAATAAGTGGCTGCTTTATTCGCTCTTCCATCCAATTCACATAGCATCAAAATAACATACTCAATCCGCCTGATATTGTCATCTGCGTATTGCTTCTCTTTTAAGAAAATGTCAACAGACTTTTATGAGTGGGGAGAATTCACGGTAACGGGCGGCAAACAGACTCCTTTGGCTGCTCAAAAATATGCCTGATTTAAATTAATGTAACAAAGTACCCTTTCAGTTCCCTAAAAACATGCTTTCCTCAAGACTTTCTATTCAAAGCGCTTTCATGGTTAACGCGATTCTCAAACTCTGGACCCCAAAGTCTGTTTAAACTTGAGCTTTAGGTGTATAGCGTTTGTGGAATATAAATTAAGCAGCAAATTTCATGGCAGGAGGCGGCCATTTTGCCACTTTGAGCAACGGTGACGTCATTTTCAGTCGACAGCAAGTGGCAAAATGGCCGTCCCTGAGATGGATAAAAACAGGTGAATTTTACCTGTCAAATTTATATTCCACAGACAGAACATTAATCATTGTCTTATGTCTGTGTTCCACAGAACATATTACAAAAGAAAATTGGGGTTGACTTCCCTTTAACACTCAAACTTATGCCTGTGGGCAAGGTACTCACGAAACCTAACATGAATACATTTGTAATGTGGCAGGAAGCCAGAGGGTTTTGCCAAAAGTGGTTTGAACTCTGCGGTTCCATATAGAAATATATATATATATATATATATATATATAAAAATTCCCCTCTCACCCTCCGCGGGTGGTCTCCCACTCCAAGCTCGGGTCCTCTACCAGAGGCCTGGGAGCTTGAGGGTTCTGCGCATATATATATATATATATATATGTATATATATATATATATATATATATATATATATATATATATATATATGTATATGTATATGTATATATATGTGTATATATATGTGTATATATATGTGTATATATATGTGTATATATATGTGTATATATATGTATATATATGTATATATATATGTATATATATGTATATATATATATGTATGTATATATATATATATATATGTATGTATATATATATATACATACATATATATATATTTCTATATATATATATATATATATATTAGGGGTGTAAATCGCGGGTTTTGTCACGATACGATATCATATCGATACAAAGGACTACGATACGATATTTGCCGATATCTTAAAGCCTGCTGCGATTCATTCACGATATATCACGATATAGTGCTCTACGATCGATATTTTCTTTTTTTAAATAAAAAATATAGAACAATAACCTGATTTATAAAAATTCATATGCAAAATCAACAAGGTACTGCAAACTCTTTATTTAGGAAATTACAAGAGTATTGTAGTATACAAAGTGCTTATTTTAACACTGAACTTTGATGTCATGTTTTTTCTTTAAATATAAATATAGAGATTTGTGGTCCCTGAATATTTGATCAACGCATGGCAGGATTTAAAAACTGCACGTGTCTTGTCCGTTGAGCCATCTTTTCTTTGGAATCCAAAGTGCTTCCAAACGAATGACTTGAAGCCTAAAGGGGAGCAAATTTCCTCGTCTTTTTGGACACTAGCCATAGCACCAGCCCAGGAGCCGCGTACTAGTTGTCGACTCCCCTTTCACGTGCGTGCTCTGCTCACAACACAACAACGCCGCGCGCACTGCTCCCGGAAAAAGGAAGCAAGCAACAATGAACTGGATTTTAAAATAAAGTCGCGTCTAATGTCCGAGGTCAAACACGGCGATATAAATCGATGTTTACGTTTAGTATCGATGCCAATAAATCGTAGAGCATTATATCGATTAATCGATGTGTATCGATGAATCGTTACACCCCTAATATATATGTATATATGTATATATATATATAAATTAAAAAAAAAAAAAATATATATATATATATGTAGAAAGCCAGTTTAAAAAAAACTTTCTCAAATATTTTTTTATTTAATTATTATTTTTTTATTAAATTAATCAAAACTGTCTAAATATGCTATGTCCATCTAGTTTCAGAACTGTTTATACTCTTTAGGGCAGTGCTTCTCAATTATTTTCTGTTACGCCCCCCCCTAGCAAGAAGAAAACTATTCGTGCCCCCCACCGTGACTATCCATCTCTGCATAACATTTTATCCTTATTAACATTAAAGAAAAAAAGAAAGACATTTGGTCAAACTTACAAAGAATAACTTTATCAAATCGTGTTTTAAGTCTGCAACAGAAAAGATTTTAAGTGCATCAATGCCTGAAATTAAAAATAAATAAATCCTTGTTTAAACTGTAAACATGTTTGACCAACTAATTGCACCATTGCAAAATTAAATCAAATCAATAAATAATATTCTCCAACTGTACTCACAGTGAAGCCAAGCGCTAAATACGCTTCGTCGTATTTCCTCGTCTTAGCTTTCGGCTGACTTTCTTTTGTTTCATTATCTTTGTTTCTCTCCGCTTTTCTTTTCATACCTGTTAAAAACTTTTTCATGTTGGTGGTTGTTATGTTGAATAACGGAGGCGGGACGCAGTCGGAGCTTTCTGTTGACTCAACACTGCTAACCAAGGCAAACCTGTTGTCTTGTAAGTCGTAAAATGTTGCACTGTCGCAAACGTGACAGAAGTAACAATGAGAGCGCCACTGCCGCCTACTGTAGTAGATGCGCAATTACACTTTATTCTAGTACTACAAAAAAAAAAAAAAGCCTGTTCCCCAGGGTCACACGCGCCCCCCCAGGTATAGCTTGGGGGGCGCGCCCCACTATTTGAGAAGCACTGCTTTAGGGCATGGGGTTGTGGAGCGGAGAGGTGGGGCACACTCTGGACTGAAGAACATCTTTAAAAAGTTGTCGAATGTCCATAATGTTCCCAAAGTTTACTTTAATCTATTGAATAACCGTCTCTATATTTTCATGTCAAACATAGCTCAGGAGTATACTCTTTGCCGTGAATTATCTGACACATTTATACACAATACAGTAAATGCTCCAGTGACCCAATAAGGAACTTCTTCGTTGTACTGTTGCGGAACGTTTGTGTTTTATTGCTTCCTACATTGCCCTCTGTTGCGGAACGTTGGTTGTTTCTGTCATATGTTAAACATGAACAGAGACTTTACGTCATGAAATATTGTTCAGTGTTGCTGGGACAATTTACTTGAATCAGGTAGGACAAAATTTGGGCTAATTATTTATTTGGTAAAGATCAGCATAAAATCTGTTCTGCTGACAATCAGCAGCTCTATTTGTATGCCTCCCTTAGCCACAAACAGTGATGAACCTTCTTCAATGTTGGTGCAGGATGATTCTGCCTTTGTGTGTTGTCATACCTTTCTTACTCATCAGAGGACAAAGAAATTTAGGATGTGGATAAACTGATCCTTTATCTGTACCACCCAGGCTGCTCTCCCCCGCCTTTTCTGTGACCTTGCCGCCTGCCAATCCATAGCATTGCTGTACTGGGTAGATCAGCAATTATCTCTGCAATTCACACAAAAGACAGACAACATTGTCTATTGTGACACACATTCTGAGCATATTTTAACAGTACACTCACACACGCACGCACACACACGCACACACACACACACACACACACACACACACACACACACGATAGGGGGAAATCTCTGTAAGGTCCCCCGCACACACATACACACACGCTCATGAATTGGAGAGAGTGCTTTGTGCACTCACGCTGGCTGCGCAGGGGAGAGAGAGGCAGCTGGGTGGAGGTGGATGGACACAGACAGACGATGGGACTGCGGAGCGGAGCCAGACTAGAAACAGAATGAGACAGAATAAGAGAAGGAACACTCAACACTGAGGACTGAGGAGGGGAGAGAGTGAAAGACTAGGCAGGATAAGAATGGGAGTGCAGAAATAGGAAGGGGAAGCGGGCCTGTCCGGCAGAGAGGAAGAGAGTGAATTGTTGCTCCAGAGGCAGGAGGGAACCGATGGGATGGCATTGATCCCTGGGAGCTGCCGCCTCTTGGGCCAGATGGCGTCTTGTTGCTGCAGACCACTGCTCCACTCCTCCTGCTGTGGACCCCTCATCAAATTTTGCCTCTCCTCCTTCACAGGTCGGTCCCAGCCCACTTCGCCCGGGTGTCATGACTTGTAGTGGAGTGTAGTTCTCTGTGCAACATGGGTAACACAATAAGCCAAGAAGGTAACATTGAAGGGCATTGTGTGTTGTTTGTGTCGTAGAAGCATGTGAGCCCGCAAGTGCGACCCGAGTGGTTCTGTCAGTGTTGTGTTTTGTGTCGTAGGATGGAAGTGAATGGGCTCTTGTCCTCTCCAACGTCATGTCGTGTTGTATTGTGTGGCCAAGTTGTGTTCTCGATTGTCTCTGTGTGAAAGCTTTACAGGATACCTTAACACTGACACAGCATGTTGATAAAGAAGGAAGCCGCTGTTGTAACAGTAATTTATTTATTGTATGTCCGAAAAAGAGCGCATCCCCAGAAGTCGGGTGCAGAGTTGAGTGCGCACGTCCGGGGGATTCTCTGACGTCACCCTAAGTGGGCTCTCAATGCTGTAGTATCCCCGTAAACCTACCCCAAGCCGCCGACTAACATTTTGTATCACTTGTCCCATCCCCTCGTGTTTAGAAGTAACAGTATAGTATATGAAAAGCACTTATATGTGACATACTTATTCACAGACATCTCTCCTGCTGAGCTGGATGCCTTGTGGAGGGAACCACCATATAATCTCGGGGGGACCCACGAACACTTTTCTGGAAATTACATCATGACTGAAGGTAGGGTATGTGGTCCAGCAAATTGCATCTGCCTTGATCAAACTTGTATTTCAATATTCCGAGCACCAAACAAATGATTTAAAAAAAACGTGTGAACACTGTGAAAGTTGTGGTGCACATTCTTCCTGCTCTTTGGAACAAATCATTGAAAGCCTCGTTGACCTCATTAGGGTCAGCTAATAGCCATCTCTCTGACTAAGAGATAGAAAAGAATAAAACTACTCAATGCTCACTCATTATCTTAAATGCAATGTAGAAGACAGAGACTGCACTTGGTTCATAAATATGAATGTACACAGTCAAAATTATTGGAACAATACTAGAATAATGTTGTCGTAAACTAGTTTCTTGCCACCGGCGTGTTTGTCAAGAATGTTTTTAAAGTTGTGGAAGAGGGTCTCAGTCCCACCCAGCTTCTCTCTGAAACTCATTTGTGTAAACCACTTAATGACTTACAGATCACTGCAGATGGTGTCACGTTGATAACAGCTTTTGAGAAGAAGAGAAAAATATGCTTGTTTTATTAACGCAGAGGGAAAGAAATGCTATCACTGTGGAATTCTGACAGGTTGAACAGAAGGTGTTGCAATTGTGAGAAGAAAAAATATTTCTCTTGCTCTTGTTAATATCTATCCGATTTACCTATTTCTTTTCACATAAGATTGTTTTTGCTTTTTTTGCTCCGTGTTTTTGGTTGTACTCTCATGCTCTACCGCTGATGACTAAAGAATGTAAAAACCTTGAGACAAACTTTTTTCTCTATGGAAAGAAGCAAGTGTACTCTTACACTCGTGCTTGTATTGTCACAGAACACAACATTCTGTAGATTTGAAAATATCATTCAGAGTGCCCTGAAACGGCTGGCTGCGTCACCTTGCTCTTGACTGTAAAAGCGCATGTTAAACTGTGATCCATTCTTACGTCTACCATCAGGTGTAGGTGAAGATGAGGACGGCCACCTGGTGGAGTCAGACGTAGACGCAGAGCCAGACAACTACTGGAAGAGAAAAGAGACCCTTCTTAAAGGAAGTCGGGTGACAGTGGGCGAAAAATGCTCCTCAGGTAGGTTCCTGATACTGCACTTTATAAACCAAAGTACTCGACAGGTGGCTCCCGTGCCGCGACCAACCCGCTGGCTGCCTATGTGTGGTTTCTGAAGTGTGAATGCCCTTTACATGATCAGACACGAGCAGGTTTCTCAGACGAGTAACATGGGAGTAAGACCCATTTCGACTTTCACAGCAAATTTAAGCAGTCAGTCTACCATGTGAAGCTGCAGACACACAATGTGGGTGCCTACCGCGTGACAAGCACACCCGGACGGAGAAATGCTGTCCTTCACTTTGTATTTTGGTTGGGTCTGCGAGTGTTGACCAGGACTTGTCTTCATACCAATGGATACACAGACAGCCTATAAAACGTGCCCCAGAGTCATTCATTGAGAGGGAAAATGTGGACTGTACTACACAAACATGAACAACAAAGAAGGCTTACCCTGATCCCCTGCCAGGTCATGTCAGGAAAAGTTATATTAACTAAATAAAACTATATGGCTCTTAATATTTGCACTTTCATACCCCGTGCTTTGCACCATAGTGGATTGACAGACCTGTACGATAATGTTCCAACTAATTAAGGAATTCATGCATACCGACAGGACACGTTTACGTACCTACTCAGCATCTTAGGTCCATCACACCCTATGGTTTCTGCTTTTTAAATGGATTCAAATGGCCACACGGAGAGTCCAGTCAGCAATTTGATAGCTTTGTTATTCCTCTAGGGACTATGGTAGTTCTCACAAAGCACCTCACTGTAATATGAGCTGCCATAGAAAATCTTTAATGAACTTCCGAAAGTTTTCCTCTTGCTTGCAGACAGTAAAACCATTCCCTTTTTAATTTTAGTATGCTTTATGAAACTATAAGCTTTTTGGCTTCAGTGCTCTTTCGCAAATCTCATTTGACTTCATGTATCCTGTCTAGAAGTTACGCTTCTTTTCACTGGACGCCGACGCTCCAGTGAGCGCCCTGACCGGACTCTCCAGGAGGCCCTGCGCACCCGCCTCCGTGTAGTTGAGAGTAACAGCAAAGATGTCATCCAGTTATTTAAGGTGAGTGCAAAACGATACACATGAATAGATGCAGAAACATGGCTGTTAATCTTGGCCTTTTAAATAACCCAATGAGCCGTCGTATGTGTAGTATTTCACAATCATCATCATCATCATAATTGGTTTAATAATAATAATAATAATAACTGGGATTTATATAGCGCTTTTCTAGGTACCCAAAGTCGCTTTACATGTGTGTGTGTGGGGGGGGGGGGGGGGAAATAAGAAGAACAAAGAAATACCAAGGACAGGGTCAGTTAGGAAAGGCTAATGTGAAGAGGTGGGTTTTTAGGGTGGTTTTGAAGGTAGGGAGGGAGGGGGCATCTCTGATGTGCCTGGGGAGAGCGTTCCAGAGAGAGGGGGCAGCCACGGAGAAGGCCCTGTCGCCCCAGGTTCGGCGCCTGGTCTTGGGGACCTCCAGGAGGCCGGCATCACTCGACCTGAGGGAACGGGATGGGACGTGTGGCTGGAGGAGGTCAGAGAGGTAGGGTGGAGCCAGGTTATGGTTTAAAGTCCGCTTTCCAGGCGCCGCTGGGTTGGACTGTGTAGTATTTCACAATTCACTGTGTAATGCATTTGTCGCATCTTCTGTTCAGTTTATGAGGATGGGTCTTTGTTCTTCCAGGACCTGTCTGCACGTCTGGTGTCTGTCCATGCAGAGAAGGACAGTTTTGTCCTCACATTTAAAACTGCAGAGGAACTCTGGAAGTTTTCGACTTATCTAGCTTTAGGTAGGTTTTATTTGTTTATTGTCATTACTTTTAGCAATATTGATGTTCATTGTGGCTGTTATTGGTATTAATTACAGTCTTTGTACCTACTGCATGGCAGGTTACGTGGCACGGTGCTTGGAGAACTTCTTGTGTGATCAGTCCTTCTGGCTGGAGCCAAAATTGCTCAGCGACTTGGAGATTAGTGTCAAAGTAGATGAGGATCATCTGGCCACCCTCTACCTAGAGCTTTTACTCCAGGAAGGTATGAAACATACGCAATGCAACGAACGCAGGCATGCACGGAATATATAGCTTCTATAGTAAAGCCTTATGACGTCCAAACGGTATTTTCATCAGAATAAATACAGTAATCCCTCGCTACATCGCGGTTTGTTTATTGCGGTTTCACTACATCGTGGATTTTTTTTTCCAAATTAAAAAAAAATAAAAATGTAACTTCTAATTTGGCCAATTATGGCATGAAAGTTGCCCCCACGCCAGCAGAAGGCAGGGAGTGCCCACACAATTGCAGTGCGTACACTTGTACCTTTTTATATAAAAAAAAATGTTATAATAATAATAAGAGTTCTAAAAACATATTTACAGTGTTCTACCTTGTTATAGAAAAATTTAATAAAAAAAAATAAAAAAAACATATTTACAGTATGTACACTTGTACCTTGTTATAAAAAAATATTATAATAATAAAAGCTGTTCTAAAAACATATATACAGTATGTGTTAAGAATTCTCCATATGTTATTCAGTCGTGCTTTGATTTAAGGTAGAGTGCTTTATTTTGAAGGCCGTTTTCAGCCGATACCACTTCATGTTTCACGTTCGTGTACATACATGTTACAGTGGTACAGCAGTCATTGACGATGTCAGTGGGTCTCCTAACAAGAGAAATGAACGATCACATATGTCTAACCTTTAGAACAATGGAGTATTGCTCCAAATGTTGGTTTACATTCCTTTAGAGCAGGGGTGTCAAACTCATTTTCTTCGCGGGCCGCATTGTAGTCATAGCTTCTTTCGTAGGGCCATTATGACTAAATAAATGTATGAGCACCTCATTTTATACACGGTAAAAACTACAAAACAAACTGACAATTATTAAAAGTGAAGACATTTTGCAATTCTAGTAATGAATGACACACGAATTTGATGCACAATTTGTCTTCGCCGGCCACATAAAATGACGTGGCGGGCCGTATCTGGCCCCTGGGCCTTGAGTTTAACACTTGTGCTTTAGAGGTCGGTTTTCACGTGTTAGAACGATCGCGAATAAGCATCTTTCCGCTAACTTGTTAGCCTGCCCAGTATTTCTTGTTAACATGTTACATGCAAATACGTATAATATTTATATTTTCATATTTTGTATAAATTTTATTTATACAAAATGTTCTGTATGTTATTTATACTATGAATGTATTATTTACATGTTTGAAACAATTATTTAATGTACTAATAATAAAATATGCACTTAAATGGTTTCATATACATTTATTGACACACAAAAAAATTTACAGATGAGCGGGTGACCCTACTTCGCGGGTTTCATTCATCGCGGGTGGTTTTTGGAACCAATTATCCGCGATAAACGAGGGATTACGGTACTTTGCAATGCTTAACAGTCCCATTTTGGCTGACTTGGCTTCCATGTTTCACGTACATGGAGCACATTATAAGATCCTTTCTTTTACAGCAAAACTATAAAACTACCTGTTATACTGCAAATTAATACAGTTGGCATTGCAAAGTAAAACTGCCTTGCTGCCTAATTTGAATGAGATTACTTAATCTGGTTGGTGTTAAACAACCATCATCCATTTCCAAAGGACAGAGTAAAACCACTTTGTATCTTTGAGTTGTGTAAAGTGTGCATTAATGAATGAACATTGATTGTTACAGGATCTTTCTTTGCTAAAGCACTGTGCACAAGACATGACGAGGATGATGAAGATCAGCTGTCTTTCAAAAAGAATGACCTTCTCATGGTGAAGGACACGGGACAGGAGGATACGTGGGAGGGTACTCTGCTCTCCACTGGACATCACGGCCTAGTGCCAATCACTGCCACTCAGCCGCT
The DNA here is from genome assembly GCF_033458585.1 of Syngnathus typhle. NCBI lineage: Eukaryota > Metazoa > Chordata > Actinopteri > Syngnathiformes > Syngnathidae > Syngnathus > Syngnathus typhle. Next base: position 6,109,454 of record NC_083738.1, on the reverse strand, counting down.
TCCCTACCCTTTCTACCAGTGGGTTTTTCTCTATTAGAATTTTATTGGGGGCGGCTCGGTGGAACATTGGGTAGCACGTCCGCCTCACAGTTAGGAGGGTGCGGGTTCGATTCCACCTCCGGCCCTCCCTGTGTGGAGTTTGCATGTTCTCCCCGGGCCCGCGTGGGTTTTCTCTGGGCACTCCGGTTTCCTCCCACATCTCAAAAACATGCTTGGTAGGCCGATTGAAGACTCCAATTTGTCCCTAGGTGTGAGTGCGAGTGCAAATGGTTGTTTGTTTCTGTGTGCCCTGCGATTGGCTGGCAACCGGTTCAGGGTGTCCCCCGCCTACTGCCCGATGACGGCTGGGATAGGCTCCAGCACTCCCGCGACCCCTGTGGGGACTAAGTGCTTCAGAAAATGGATGGATGGATGGATGGATGAATTTTATTGAGCGACTTTATGATGCAATGTAAAATACTTGCTTAACCTTTACGTTTGCTGATTTTTTGCATGTATGTCTTTGTTAATGGTATTGTCCCCTTTGGTTAGGTGGTTCCTGCGGAATTACCCGAGCTATGCAGGGTGCTCACCAACAGACAAGGAAGCATTTGAACATCCACTAGGTAGAGAACACAGTACACAGAGAAATTAACTTTGTGGCTGCTTATTTATGCAGCAACAGCGTTAATTGTAAAATGGAACGTCATGTAAGCGCTTTTGTCTCTTTACTTTGTTGTTATTGTTAGGTGAAAGTTTGAGAGTTAGAATGGCATTGACACAGTAACTCTAATGTCCACCAAATCGTTCATGCTGACTCTTTGTCTTCTCTAAACACGGCAGTGACAGGTTCGTGTGTAGCGGTGGTCGACTACAGTCCAGTGGTTCAAGATGAGCTCCAGCTAAATCAAGGAGACGTTGTGGAGATTCAAGGACTACTTGTTAGAGGCCTTGGCGTCTTCATTGGAAAACACTCCTCCACTGGTCGTACCGGCTTCATCAACAAGTCCCACGTCAAGCCTCTGGACACCATGTCCCTGTAAACAGAATTAATCCCATTGCACAGTATGGCTTGAAATGTAATGGTTTGATGCTTATGTGTGTCAATTTCATTGTAAAGCACTTCATCCTTCAAAACCACACCCTCCTGTTTTTTCTTGCTTATCTTAATGTTTGTAGCATAACTGAACTCTAGACAGGGTGGAAAGCATGAGAACATTCGACCCACAGCTCTAATGAGAATACTGCCTTTGTTTCTCTTGTCTAGTGAGACCCATTTGGTATTTCTGACCGAGGAGGAGCGAACCACGCTCGCTCAGACAAGCCTGTTTAGCTCCGAGTCTTGTGATGGCAACCTAATGGAAAGGCTCTTCTCATCTGACATCAGCTCGATGTACAGGCTTGGTAAAGCTCAAACTCATCACTAATGTTGGCTTGTAAAGTTGTCACAGAGTAGATGTATTTTGGTGTCAATTTTTATGAGCAGGAAAGCTTGCACCGAACAAATGTCTATGTCTTTTCAGACAGGCTGGATGAGACTGACTTCATGTACATCAGGAATCGGCCCAAACGTGGTAAACCATTACTTGTTTGTGTTTTACACATTTATTTGGAGCCATTATTATGACCTAAATGTTTTTGCTAACTTCAATTAATTGCAGTGTTTACTAGAATTTTAACATTACCATACATAACCATAATACCGTACCATAATACACCCAATTAATTTTCCATTTACCGTAATTTTCGGACTATATGTCGCGTTTTTTTTCCATAGTTTGGGTGGGGGGCCACTTATACTCAGGAGCGACTTATATGTTTTTTTATAATTCAATTATATGGTGAAACCGTGATAAACGAACCGCAATGTAGCAAGGGATTACTGTAATTTGAATTTCAAGTGACGACAGCAGCGCGACGTCGCGTCAGCAGCAGCTCCGTCGAGTCAATCTTTGTCCTTTATGTGAACAACCGCCGCGCTGCTGACGCGGCATCGCCTTGCCTCGTCGTCATTCCACAGATCTACTATATAACTATATTGTAGAGTTAACAAAGTTCAAGGAAAGACGTGGGTTTGGTAAACGGCTCTTTATTTAACAAAACAAACTTACAGGCGTGTGGCGGCGTATTCCACGGAAGTCGGCGTATTCCGACTTCAATCCACGGAAGTGAAAGAGAGCTCCGTCGATTCAATCTTTGTCCTTTATGTAAACGGTCGCGCGTCAGCAGCGCGACACCGCGTCAGCAGCGCGGCGGTTGTTTACATAAAGGACAAAGATTGACTCGACGGAGCTCTCTTTCACTTCCGTGGCTTGAAGTCGGGGGCCGGCGCTCGGCCGGGTGGCTGTCCAGGGACGGTGGATGGGGCTCGGACAATGCTTTTACGCACGCCCGGTCCTACTCTACCAAGCTGTCTTTCACCTCCGTGGATAGAAGTCGAGGGCTGTCCGGGGACAGTGGATGGGGCTCGGTCATGGCTTTTACGCACGCCCGGTCCTATTCTATGGAGCTCTCTTCCACTTCCGTGGCTGGAAGTCCACATGGCCACACGCCTGGAAGTTTGTTTTGTTAAATAAAGAGCCGTTTACCAAACCCACGTCTTTCCTTGTACTTTGTTAACGCTACAATATAGTTTTATAGTAGATCTGTGAAATAACAACGAGGCTGACGTCAGGGCTGACGTCAGGGCGCACGCGCGGCGATGTTGACAAAGGACGAGGAATTTGATCGATGGATTTAATGATTTAGAGTGCACAGATGGTTTGATAACATTATTGCTTATATAATAATTATTTGATATATAATTTATATATCGTTATATGGGCCTGTGGAATATTTTGAAGTGCAAGAGCCCTCAGCGGCGCGCACGCATTGTTGACAAAGGACGATTGATGGATTTAATGAATTGGAGTGACGCAGATGGTTTTATTAACGTGTTATTTATGTAATAGTTTTTTGAATAACCCTGAATTTTACGTCAGGGCCGTTCTCAGCTCCTTGTTTGTGTTTATGTCACGTTAGCATAGCCTATCGTTTAGCCTGCTGTTGCTTGTTCATGACTGTTCTTGGTGTTGGTTTTTGTTGAATAAATTGCCCCCCAAAATGCGACTTATACTCCGGAGCGACTTATATATGTTTTTTTTCACTTTTTTGGGCATTTTATGGCTGGTGCGACTTATACTCCGGTGCGACTTGTAGTCCGAAAATTACGGTAAATAAAACACAAATACACAGAAGTTGACCCTAACCCTAAACTCATTGTTGGATTATTTTCATATTGTACAAAGACTCAAGTCTTAAAATGTAAGCATTTTTATTTTATTTTTACTTTGCATGTTCTTAGTGACTTGCAGATCTCATTTGTGCATGCTTGAGGACCAAGTGAAAAAAGGCTACCAAACGACAAGTGTTTTTTTTATGTTAGTGTATAGGTGAATGCCCAACTGTACACAGGCGTAGAGGACGGAGCCATGGGCGATTTTGGACTGGGAAAGCCAAAAAAAAGCCACGGAGCTCCGCTAAATTTCAAGCAATGACGCGGTCGAAACTGGCATGGATTGACGGGTCGAACCTTACAAAAAATGAAAATAGTAGACCCCCCCAAAAAAAGTAAAAATGTAAGGCGAGGGGAACTAGAAAAACGAATGTAGAATGTGGGTCGTCTCTCCGCCGTCGCTGAACACACCCAAAACCTGAAGCAATCAATCTGATAGTGACACACCAGATGATGAGTCTATAAACTATAAATGTGACTCATTTATAGTTTCTGTATATACTTTAGTCGAAAATAATTAAGGTCTGTAACTGTTTTGTTGCCTTGGTGTACACTTGACACATAGTTACTGTGGTTATGTGGTTGGCATTGACTATATAGTGGGTTGCGTAATTGACTTTTTTTGTACTCATGACTTGCTATGCATTCCAGCCCCTTTTGTAACAGTAATCAGGATAATTGGTAGAGAAAGTGGATGGAGTGATTATGTGGCACTCCCGTATAACTACCATGCTGTCACTTCATTTATGTTCTAACAATAATCTTCCTTCTCAGATCACAAGGTCCCTGCAAGCACTCGTCAGAGTGTCATGTCGGACAGAAGCGGCGGAACGCCCCCGTACCAATCCTCCCCCCGCCCATCGCTATCGCACTCATCACCTGGTGTGTCACTCTATCAGTCCCACAATTCTCTGACACAGGAGGGAGGGTGCCTGTCCTTCACTGTAGAAGACACATTCAGAGAACTCAGTGAATTCCAGGAAGATCTCCCTCTCTTCTTGGAGGAAAACATTTGGGAGGGGGACGAATCAAAAGCTAGGGATCCAACGTTGATCCTGCTAAACCATGACCACTTCCAGGTTAGCAAAGTTGCAGTCAAGTCACTTTGTCAAGATGTAATCTGTGACCCCTGTGCGATCTGATGCATGCATACGCAGTAGGTCAGCCATCTTGGATTGCTAAGTAAAGCAGCTACACTAGAAGTCGCAATGGTGCACGTTTGTATGATCTAATAAGAAACATACACATAGATCCTATGAGGCTATTATATTTTCGTCATCTAGAGAAGATGAATGACAGTTTAAGTTCTATTAAAATACTACAAGGAAAGAAATTAGGGGTGGAAATATTACGAAATCCCCACTTTCTATGAGAAGAATGCACAGAAGATTGATTAGAGTTTGAATTAGAAAGAAATACCAAACTTTACCTATATTACTAAAAGTGTCGTTGCCATAGTTAGTGAGCCAAGATGGCTGCCTTCTGTAGTTGCGTGCCTCAGATCATGCAGGGTTCACAGATTGTGTCTTGACACATTTCATTTGTTTCAAGTCAGGTTCTAAAAGATGTTTTAGTTTGCTTCCAGTTCATGGCAATGGTTTTCTCTCTTACTGAACTAATCTACAATGTGTGACAAGTTAAATTTGCCAACACATGACTTGAGATACTTCCGAGATGGAATTGTAATTGATGTGGTGCCAGTAAATCATTTTCTACTTGTACATTAAAAGCTGTTAGGAGACTGTGTGTTTGTTTTTTTTCCTCCTAGGAAGACTTCCTCCCCATGTATGACCTCAAGTATTCCTTCCTGTGGGTGACCTTCAATGGAAAGGGCGAGAGTGAGCTCTCAGGTCAGCTTGAGAGTATCAGGGAGTGTGCCAAGAGGATGGGGATGCACTGGGCACATAGGCGAGCATGTTTCCTCCTGGGAAGACTCTGTGCCAGGAAGCTCAAGCTATCGCAGGTCATTTATATTCTAAATACATAATCCATTTTTGGTTTTATTGGTTGATTTGATTGTATCACATACTGTTCCTCATGCGATTAGAACCTACTCATACGTATGTCAGACTTACCTTTGGTCAAAGTTCAAAATCTAATGAAATCCAATCCAGGCCTTTTGTGACATACTATTGATGAGTTGTTTATTGTCATTTAGTGTTTCGTAAAAAAAACAAAAAACTTTCCCGTCATAACATTTCTGACATGCAGACACACTTTTTAACACTTTCATAGATAATGTCAATTAAATGCACACAATATAACCAATTATTGCTGTGTGCTGGCCAATATATAACATAATTGAAAATGCACACGTTTGTTTTATTATTATGATAAACAGTCTGATGTTTCCTCATAACCAAAGTAGTAACAATGCTTGGTATTTTTTGGTTGTATGTATGCTTGGTAAGAAAAAGAAGAAAAGGAAAAAGACAAACAGTTCAAACATGTTCTACTGTATACAGAGACACACATTTTGTCTTCCTACAGTTTTATGAAAACGTTGTTTTAATTAGCAAGTTTTCATCATACACATTTCAATATCTGAAATAGATTGTGAATGTTACAAAGTGTTTCTGACAATGTCCTCCCTCTTCAGGCTCGCGTGTACTACGAGGAAGCTCTGAGTGTTCAGGTGGAAGGTTTCAGAGACACACCGCTGTTGATCGCTCTCCTCACTAATCTCACAGCCGTCTACCTGAAGCAGCGGATGACTGATAAGCTGCCCCTCACCCTGGAGAAGGCCAGCGCCATGCTCCTTTGTCTTCCCAAACACACCTACACATCCTCCGATGAAATTGAACTGCTCAAACTGCTTCTGAGGAGATCAATGGTCACAGGGGATACATATCTGGAGGCCCGTGTGTGCTACCTTATCTCCAGCCTCTTCCTGCTACTAAGGAAACCTGACGATGCTCTTCCCTTTGTTGAGCGCCTCCAGTTCCTCTCCTCGACTCTCTCAGCCAACGACGGGCTTTCTGTAGCACCTCTGGACCTCAATTGGCTATTGAGTTTGCTCTATCATCGGAAATACATGCCTTACCTGGTGTTGGCTTCCCTGAGCCTCGACTCAAGACAAGACCACTCGCTCCGTGACTCCTTCCAGAGGATTGAAAGGTTTATCAGGAACTCCGCTCGCCTGAACCCATTCTGGAAGGAAGGAACCTCGCTGCTTCCTGCCCAGATTGTGGTTTACCTCCTGCAGGCATTGGCTATAGCTGAGAAAGAGGGGGACTTAAAATCGCAGCGGGACCTATGTCTGGGCTTGGCCTCAGTTTACCAGCAGTATGGTGCTCTTGATAAGGCTGTGTGCTGTGCTCAACGAGCAGTGGAGACGGGAGGCTTCATCAATGAGGAGGAAGCTTTTGAAGCTTCTGTGTTGCTCAGCTGGCTGTTGGTTTTAACAGGCCAGGCTGAGAACGCTCAGGGTGTCCTACAACCACTGCTTACATCACTTCAGGTACAAAACCACTCTAAAGTCATGTTTTGTTTGCTCCTTCCTTTAAAAGTACTCTGATGTCTGTTTTCATGTCGAACCACTTTGCAGGGATCGGACAGCTCTACTCAAAGAGGTGTCATCCACAATCTCTTGGCTTTGTGTCTGAGACAACAGGGCTGTGTACTAGAGGCAGGCTGGCAACTCCACTCGGCCTTGGTAATATCCCGGGAAAGCGGAAACCAGAGGAATCAGGCCCTGGCACTAGCCAACCTGGGCTGCCTGGCACTGCATTCAGGGGCATCTACACTGGCAGAGCATTTCTTGGTCAGGTCAGATATCCTCCCAATTTTAGACTACTTTCTCCTGCAAAAGTGTATACACCCCTTCTCAATAATCAACCAAGTATGTATATCAAATCACTGAGTGATCACTTGCTGAAAAGTATGTGCTCTGGCAACAAGTCTTGCTATTTTGAATTTTCAAGTGACTTAACTGTTATTCCAGATCTCTGCGACTTTTTGAGGAACTCTGGGAGAGCCCCACAGATGAGGAGCATGTGCAGACCTTCCTTTGGTTGGGGAGGAGCTACAAAGACAGGGGGCAGAGTCACCGCGTCAGGGTGTCTTATGAAATGGGATTTCTAATGGCACTGCATGCCAGAAACCTGCCCAGTAAGTATGAAGACTAATCAGTGAACATCAATATAAACCAATTTTACATTGTACACCCTTTAGTGAACAAAACTATTGAACACTTCACAGTCTCCTAACGTAATTAAATGTGTTGCATTCAAATTGTGCCTTATTTACTGTGTAGGTCAGTTAGTGGTGGCCAAGGTGCTGAGTCGGCTCTATTCAGACCTACTGCTTTACGCTCAAAGCATCGTCTATTATGAACACTGTGTGTCAGTAGCCAGGGAGCTGAAGGATAAGAGACTTGAAGGAGAGTACCTTGAAATCTTAAGCAGCCTCTACCTCTCACTAAATACTGAAAGGTGACTTTTAATTCTCATTCAGCTTTCTACGACCTGCTCTTTTTATGGTAACAGACCAAAACGTTTTTCAAATATGTGGTACAGATCATCACGTAAATCTTTGGATTACACCAAGCAAAGCCTGAGGATTTCCATTGATTTAGGCAAGCGAGAAGAAGAATCTGAGTCCTGGTTGCAGGTGGGAAGAATTTATTATCTCATCCAGGAGGATGAGCTGGCCGACATGTACTTGCAGGTGAGGAGGGCTGCTAGCAATACGTTTGGATTGCGTGATGGTCACAAGGGTCGGACGTTTTGACAGTTTAAGTACATATCTGATAGGGTTGCATCGGGTCGGCCTGCATATTTTGCCAGTTAAAAAAAAAAGATTGTTAGGCTGGATGTTTTTCTTATAATAGGAATTATTTAGACAAGTGCTGAAGATAATGAATTAACATTTTAATGAGGAAACATTTAATAATTTATATCACCGACCATATCACAGACTATCACTATGCAAAGCCACGCCAAAATCACAAAAGCCAACTTCAGTCGCTTTAAAGCTCAGATGGTCGAAAAAGAACCCAAAACTGCTATAGTGGGTGGGTCTGAATATTAGTGTTAAATTATTGTTCCAAATATTCAAAGTTTAAATGCCTTTAAATGTCCTGTCCTCGCTATAACATATGAGCTCAATTAAACTGGAGAGATAATGCAAGGTTTTATTTTTTAGATTTTAATAGAAAATCTTGACATCAACATTTGGCAGATATTTTTTTCCGCAATAGGCTATATCACATGAGCCCCTTATACTTCCTGCTTTACATTGCTTGCGTCAAAATAGAAGCGTGGTGGTTTTTTTTTGGGTTTTTTTTAAATAAAAAAATGAGTGAGAACAAACACAAATTGCTTGAAAGGCAGGCAGAACAGCCCATTTTAACTCATTCCCATAAATTTCAACTGTCCATTTTAACTGGGCCAGCAGCGGATGAGTGAAAGGGGACGTATCCAGCGGATCTTGATTCTTTTCAATTTTTGATGAAACATATTAAAAATGCTGTTGGTTATAGTCAGGATCAGCGTAGCTCATATACTGATCCAATATATTGTAATAATGGAAATCAGTTGTACTGTATGAACATAAAGCTGTGATTGATAGGCAGCAGTGAAGACGGCCCTGAGAATGAACGACCCCCATTTTTCGATGAGCATCTACGAGGAAGCAGGGGATGTCTATTTGAAAGGACACAGGAACAGGATGGCTTCAGTGCCTTTCTACAGGGTAAGTAGAAAACACAATCTGTTTCAAAACTGCTTTCAAAATTCCCAGATGTCTGACATTGATGGTATATTTTGGGCTTTTTTTCTTAAACAGGATGGCAGTTTACCATTTTCCCGAAGTATCAGAGACACGCATTCAGAGTTCCGCTTGTTGAGTAAACTAACACAGCTGTTAATGGACCAGGGGGAGCAGGAAGAGGCTCTGCAATATGCGACACTAACTGTTGAAGTAGCTAACAAAACAGGTACAAGCAAGGCCACTGAGTTTGTACAGGCGAGTTACGACTTATTTTTGCAGGTCTGAATATGAATGAGAGGACAGCCTACCATCGACTGGCGACAGTTTACTACAACCTTCAGCATTATGAGATGGCCGAGAACTACTATCTCAAGTCCTTGTCTCTCTGTCCGCCCGTGATGGAGCACCCAATGGAAGCGCGCTACTACACTCAGGTCTACTGCAGACTGGGAAATCTCACGCTGCACAAGCTCAAGGTACTACGTGGACAATGGCACAAATGTTTCCCTTGTGCAAATTCTGGGACTAGCATTTACTGTTCTGTAAAATTCTGTTTGGTGATCACACTGGGGAACTGAATCAAATTGAAATCTGTTAGAAAAATCTTAAATCAATATTTTCCTGAAATCTTTCAACCCGAGTCAATAATATAATACTCCTAGAATCAGAAAAATCTGCAAAAAGTCTTCATTGTTTAAAACTGGGGAAATCGTTGCAGGGTAGTTTGGATTTTTTGCTGACATAAGATTTGGCTAGAATGTACATGATAGAGTATACAGAAGAGTCTCAAAAACTGATGACCAAATGACACTGTCCGTCTAGCTCTTTCTTTCTGTATGTGACTGTAATCAAATTTCAGTATACACCCGCTATTCACCAATGATAGGAACCGAGTCCTGCCTCAAATAGCGGAAATCTGCGAGTAATCTACCACACCTAAAGGTTTACTACTGTGTCTATTCGACAGGGCTTTGGCCTGAGCATGCATGTGTGAGTTTTTCAGCAAATAACGTAGGATGGGTTAGAAAAGAAAACTGTAAATAGGTGAATTATATAAGAAATAGCCCAATCATTTGGAAAGCCTTGGAAAAGTGAGTATAGGTTTGACCAAAACATCAGCTCTAATTAGACTTGAAACTCTAACTGAATGCGCGCCACCAAAATAGGGGACCGCAGTTCTACTTAAATCTTTGAATTCTTCACACAGTCAACATCGCAGCCTTTAGTATCAGGGACATTTGTACAATTACAATTATTTCATTTGTTATTTCAATTACCTTAATACAATTATTTCATTTGTTATTTCAATTAGCTTAATTTATTGTTTGTCCAGTCATTAGCACTGTCAGGTCTAAGTACCATAAGACATTATTTTATACACTGAAAGAAGAGAAGAAGACAACCAGTATTCCTTTTGCTCGCGAGGAGAATTACGTAGAAGGCACAGTTACAGTCCTCCACCAATTCTGGACTCCTCTTCCGCTATCTCCTCTTTTTATTTGGGGTTGCCCTGGTTACAAGAGGCGTTGCTACACTAAAGGGAGGGGAAATTGTGGCTGTAGCAACGCTGATTTAGCCAACTAAAGGATGTTGTGAGGTGCGAGGCCTTGGCCGGTATGTGACCCCAGCAATGCAGAATCAGTCCTTAGTTGGTTGGCAGTCTCGTCCTAGGCTGCGATCTTCAAACGTGCTGGGTGCCGTGTCCCTGTAAAACAACTTTGTCCATATATAAGGCGCACCGGATTATAAGGTGCATAAAATAGAAGCTATACTGCAACAAACTGAGGTTGACTAGGGTTGCAGTATGCATCCACTAGCCAATAACCAACGAGCCCTCTGTAAACAATCGCGTTTCTCAAACGATCTCCTATAAAATGATCGGAACTGACTAAAGTTCGATCTAACACATTGGTATTGCTTACTTATGTTTCCCTTCCATATCAATCCGTAAATTTACTCGAAACATTAACGGAGCAGCCTATTTTGAAATGAAATAGCCTCGCGGGTACAACAGCTATTCGGTGACGCCCCCTGACTACAGTTGCCGTAATGTTGGGAAGCGATGCGACCTTGTAATTTACTAGTCGTACTAAAACGTACTGAAACATTTTGCCAGAGCACTGTGTACAACCAGTATGGATCAACAAATTCATCAATTGATCCATATATAAGGCGCTCTGCATTATAAGGTGCACTGTGTTTTCTTTTTTAGTAAAATGGAAATTTTTAGGTGTGCCTAATAGTGCGGAAAATACGGTAAATATGGGATAACTTAAAAACTGTCCCGGTCAACAACAATTCATGAATAGAAACTACAAGGTATAAAAGCGAAAGAACTTCTCTTTCTCTTGAACTAAACAAAGAACAAAGGTGTTCTGTTTATAACTAGTGAGGGCCTCTCACAGGTAAGAAAAGGAAGGGAGTCTAAGAACTCCCCAGAGCTAGACAGATATGTTGGCTTGAGCGAACATATGAGGCCTCCGGTTCAGGCCGACCAGCGCTTCTGCAAAAACAATTATTCCAACAAGCACACTTTGAGAAATTTACCATGTCCCTGAAAATACTCTGTTTTGAAGTTCCTAGATATAGGCTTCACAAACTATTCTTTTGGATTGTTTCTTGATTTTGGATAAACCATGTATTTTTTTCTTGTCATGCTTCATCACCAGGATTCTTATGATGCATTGGGTTATTTCCTCCTTGCTCTGGCAGCTGCCCTGGAGGATCAAGCAAACGCAGAGGCCCTGTACGTAGTGTATATGAAGTTAGCGGAGATCCACGGGAACCACATTCCTGATACTCAGCTATGCCAGCTGTACAGAGACAGAGCCCATAGCCTGAAGAGAATTCTTTCGGGAGCAGAGGACTCTGCTGTGAACCAGGAAATTGGAAAGGATACAGATGAAGTCTGTGACAGTGAACCATTCCCAAGAAATTGTCCGATGCAAGTGGATACCGACAGAGGCACTGCGATCAGAAGAGTGGATGACTACATTCCTCCTCCTGACACAAACAATTCATTGGTTGACATCCCTGCATTTACTGCCAGTCAGTCTTATAATGAGAGTATTTTGACTGAGTCCTTTGACACGGCCAGGGAGCACATGTCAGACTCATGCAGCTCAACAGACACTGTACAAACTTCCCCCAAACAATTAAATGGGGATGATGATTTGTCCAGTAAAATCAGTCTCTATCCTGAGAAAGAACTGGATATGGCTCCACATTTTGATCAGAAAGATCGCAGCAGTGGAGATAACCTTTCATCCTGAGTGGATTCACGTGGGCCTCCACGCAGAAAAAAAAAGAAAAAAACCTAACGGCACTTTATGTTCCTTATTTTCCTTTTTCTAGACACGTGTCTGAGCCAGTAAAAGGAATGCAATGTTCTAACAAGATGGCACTTATTTATAGAATGAGACGAGAGTTCTAATTTGCTTTAAATGATGTGCCTTTCTATGATACAGTTGGCATATCAGAATGTTGTCACAATGATAGGGGTTTTCTATGTCTTTTATACTTCTGCGACATGTCTTATAAGATTGTGTTAATACGAGAAAGAATACATTTCGACAGATGACAACATCAATAAATTATTTTGGGCAATATTGACACTGAGAACATGCAAGTAATTTCTTTAGTATTTGTTTCCCTAGGATACTGTTTTTGCATTACTGCTTGGCTGAAAGGGTTTACGGAAACCTTCGAAAGAAGGGTACTGCTGTGGAAACAAGACACAAATTCCAACATTGTGGTATTGCAATAAAAAGAAAATATCGCACGATTAACCGCATACCTCCCAACCTTATGGGGAAAGAAAATCGCACTGCAGCCACAATAAAACTATAACATTATAAAAAACAATGTAACTTTGAATTTTTTCAGAGTATTGCAGTTTTAATCGATTGTTTTGACGCAGCCGGCAACTCAAAATCGACATTTTCAAAACAGATGCTACATTTTGTTTGCAAAAGACAATACCTATGCCAAACCATTTAAAATATGTAACAAAAGCAAATATACTACAACTATAAGAGTATGAGATAGCCACAAGTGATACTCTTCTGTCTCTTCTTCTGAGCCCTTCCAGCGATAACTCCACCTCGCATACAAACTCCTCTTCCTCTGACCCCTCTGCCTCTTACTCTTACCTCCTTTAGACGTCCTCCATTCATGCTTGCAAAGAGCAACACAGGCCTGAAGACAGATTGCTAATTGAAAAATTTTGTGAAGTGTCAGACAGGTGCTTTTAGTGATTGCATACTGATCGGGGAGTTTCTAAGGGCTCGGAGCATATGATTTATGTTCTGTAACCTCAGTTAAAACAATGGAGTTTGGACCTCTTGAATGACATCCGCGTTAACTGTTTTGCAAAAAACTGTCCATCCACTGAGAATGGGTTAAAACATTTGCATGCAATGGTGACGATAAAGACCGAGAACTTCCCAGCTTCTCCAAATAGGTCAAAGCAATCAATAAAAACTGTAGGATAATGTGTGACTAAAGCTTAGAACAAAATAGTGCTGAAAAAAACAATTTTCAGGGTATATGACCCTGTTTACCCTGACTGGCCATCAATATGAATGGCCATTTTTAACCACTTCTGGCAAACACTTAAAACATTTATCTCCACCCACATTTGCAGCATGGGAACTGACCCTTCACTTGACCCTCCTTAGGCTTCCTGTCATACATGACATGACACTTGTGATGCGAGCCCTCAAGGATCTGAAGAATCTGCAAAAAGGAAGTGAAATAATCAGACTTATAATTAATTAGATTTGTGTCTTTGTTCAAGTTCAAATATTTTCCGTTATTCCCCCCACATACGACACGGGAATCACTGCGACTCTTGCCCAAAGAAAAGCAGCGAGATGATGTAATTCTCCAATGTATCCAGAGGAGGGCAGTCAAAGTCAAAAGATGGTTATGGCCACATGAGCTGCTCCATTCAGTTGCAACGTGTGAAAGACACTGAAGTCAAACAAGAGTGCCCTCTTGGCCAACTTGCATGTATGGATGTATTGTAGCATAATGTGATAACTGTGGAGGGAAAAATGGCTATGTCTAGTAAATCGGCCAGGAAGAGTATAGCCAAATGTTCGGCAAAATAAAATGCATGAGATATACTTTACAAATAGCTAAAAACCACTGAAAACAATTAGCGTGTTGAAATTTAAAAGGCTAAAGAGTGTGCCTACATGACTTGCATACTGAACAGCCCTGCTGTTTCTTTCTTCCCCAGAGGCATAGCAAGTCTAAACCTCTATTCACCTTAGCCAAAACAAACAGAGTGTTGTTCTTTCCTTGTTTTAAAGTATTCCCAGACTTTCCAAAATATTCTTTATGCGCAGTGTTCCATTGAATCCAAACATGGACCTGAAACCCACAATACAATACAATTTGAACTCAACGTAAAATGGAGGTGTTAAAGTCATGTAAAAATATAAGATGTACTTGTGACTTCTGGCATTGTTACTTGTAAAGTGGCTCATGCTAAAATAACAAAAGCAACATATGGTCACACTTAGCTTGAGTGTGCATTATGAATTTTTTGACTCACTTTCATTTTTTGCACATTTCAACAATATTTCCATATAATATATGTGATGTTTAAATCCAAATGTTGTACAGTATGTTACGCTGAGAGAAAATGTTAAATCTAAATATAAACGCAACATCTAATCTAAATCTTGCTTTGCAAACAGCACCTGATACAATGTATTATGCAATGCCTTCAATGAAATTCAACAGATGACTTGGACTTTTTTGTGATTACTGTAATTTTAAATATTTGATGAACATCTCATACTTTGCTTAGCATAACATTTCCTTGCAGCAAAATCGTTTTTCTATGTATGTGCAAAGGGACAGACAGTGTGGGATCCCATTCGTTAGCTCATGCATGCTTACATGTGTTTGTATGGTGATCAGACTCAGATGGAATTGTGCTTTAAGCAAAACCATGTGTGTAAGTTTTATTGCGGCACCATTGAGAGCGTCCTCTCCAGCTGTATTGCTGTTTGGGGTGGCGGCTGCACTGACTACAACTTGAAGGCCCTGCAGCGCATAGCGAACACGGCTGGTAAGATTATTGGTGCTTCGCTCCCCTCCTTGAAGGACATTTACACCTCCCATCTCACCCACAAGGCGACCACGATTGTGAGTGATGTGAGTCACCCCGCTCACTCTTTGTTTGAGCTTCTGCCCTCTGGGAAGAGGTACAGGAGCCTGCGCTCCCGCACCACCAGACTCTCCCAACAGCTTCATACTC
Source organism: Syngnathus typhle (assembly GCF_033458585.1). Classification (NCBI taxonomy): domain Eukaryota; kingdom Metazoa; phylum Chordata; class Actinopteri; order Syngnathiformes; family Syngnathidae; genus Syngnathus; species Syngnathus typhle. The sequence continues at coordinate 6,094,215 of NC_083738.1, read as the reverse complement.
CAGGCTGTTAGGATCCTGAACTAGCCCCCCCTTTCTGCGTAGCGTCCTGTACTTTGCGCTATGCTTACTGTCAGCTGTACGCACACTGGCTCAGTTTTGCTCCTCTTATTTATTGGGTTATTTTTATTTATTTATTATTTATTAGTTATTGTTTGTGCCTTCTTGTTTTTATTTTGTGTCGTCTACTTGTTTCCCAATTTGAACAAAGTCACCATATCCTTCTTTTTCCAAGGTCATCTTTCCATTGTTTTATTTTTTCGTCACCGTGGGATGGAGGAAACGGAATTTCGGTTTCTTTGTGTGTCTGACATATGAAGGGATTGACAATAAAGCTGACTTTGAACTTGAAACTTGAATAATGACCCTGATCAATTGAATTAGGTGTGTTTAACAAAAAAAAGATGTAGGAATGCCGCCCCTGAGGACTGGAGCTTGACAGCCCTGATGCAGAGAGAACATGGGAAGGAAACAGAGCCAATATTAAAAACATTTACATTCAAAAGCAAAATCGTTTTTAATCAATTCTTGAGTGTTGTAGATTATTATAACCACTGAAACATGTTGAATAGTTACCAGTTTGATGTTGTGATGTATGGTGGCATGTTACCTTTAAGACCTTGTAATGAAAATGAGCCAGTGCATATCTCATCACACAGATAAAGAGCCCCATTGCACCTTGGAACATAAAGTGCAATGATGGGTGGAGTGAATCTTAGTGAAAAAAGAGTCCCGCGGTTTTAGTTTGAAAACAGGCATGTCTGTATATGTTGTCTTATCCAAACTTAAAAGTGTGCTTGGTTGAGAGGTTATTGTGATTTTCTTGGCATATTTGATCTGTTTAGGAAGGCTTTGCATGATGCCTGTTTTTTTTCTTCTTGCATCATCCATTTAAGTCCACTACTATTCTATGTAGTATATGTGTTTTCAATCAGTTTGACTGGGAGGAAACCTTTCCTTGGATTTTAGGCATCTATGATTGTGCAAGTAATGCCTCTGGTGTGTTGTGCATTTCTATCTTTTTGCTATTTCACTTCCGATTGGGTTGTTGCAATGGTTGTGCACATAAAGGAGCAAATAGTGCAGTGTTAGGGTTCTTCTTCTCCTGGTGTACTTACGTGAACTTGCTCATGAGAAGTGTGTCATGAGAAACACAAGTGGCCTGCTGGAGATCAATTTGCTCAGCCGTCTTGCTGACGGGTTGTTACCCTTGTACAGCCCCTCTCCTGGTGTACTCGCCTTTCTCCTGGTATCACGTCAATGCTTTTGACAAGTCTTTTGCTGACAGTTGAAGGAAACCAGCAACATGAACACGAGAGGCCTACTTGAGATCTGTTTGATTTTCCTGTTCTTCCTGTGGAGGAAATCACAGTCCTGTTGCTTGGATTTTGCCCCCCTCCCCCCAAATCTCCTGGTTTAACGGCATGTCTCCTTGAGCTTGAATTTTGCGAGTAGATAATGACTGCATGTGCAACACTCAAAGAGCTGCACTCACTACCTGCAAAAATACATCCCACAGTACTATTAGTGAGTGGCATGTGTACTGAAGAAACGACGAGCAAGGACGCATCCAGAAAGGATTCAATATCGTTCCTATATCTTGCTATCTTCCTTCCCATCTGTTTTCTGTCCCCCCACTCAGCAGGTGAGATTGATTCTCAATTTTTATTGCTTCCTAACTGGACAGTGCCCAGAGGTGTGATTGATTTGTAGTGACATGGAGATGATTACAGTGCCCTTCACTTTATAACAGAGCAGTAAAAAAAATCCATACATCCATACATTTTCTATACCTTGTCCTCAATTGGGGCGCCGGTGACGCGGAACCTATCCCAGCTGAATTTGTGCAAGATATGTTGTCCACTCTGGTCTGTTTGCCAGTGAGTCACATCCAATTAAAAAAAAAAATCTGTAAGATTAGTCGATCACACCATCTGCTTGTGCCTTACGCCCAGTCCTCTGACGTACGGCATCCTTACATGAGACGGGAGGAGGTCAGCAGCAGGAAAAACAAAAAACACTGCATACAATTCTAAATACTACACAACACATAACCAACTCTGAGCTCCCATCCTTGAATGACAGCTTCACCTCTCACTGCTTCCACAAGTCATTCATCATCATCAAAGACTATTTCCACACTGTCTACATACAACCTTTTTTGAACTTTACCATCCGGAAAGAGATTCAGATCCATAAGTACACGTGGCAGTCCATGCTTCTTGAACGATTTCAGCCATAACCACTGAACTCTAAAACAAAGCATGACAACATATTGAGGTGGGCCGCAGGGCCGCGGACTGATACCGGTCCGTGGGTCATTTGGTACTAGGCCGCACAGAAAAAAAAACCAAACATTTTTTTTATCGACGATCAATTAATTCAGGTCAAGACGCGTAACATGTTTCACCAGTCGAGCCCGTAAAGCCACGGAGCAGATACTGGTGAGTTTTATATTTACGAGTTTTGTTATTATTAGTTTAGTTTAGTTTAGTTTATTGTTTAGCACATATTATTATATCAATAACTGTGCAAGGAGGGAGACGAAGCCTAGGGCTTGTAAAGAGCTCCACTCCTTCTAACCCCCAATTCCAACCCTTAATGCTGAGTGCCAAGCAGGGAGGCAATGGAGCCCATTTTTACAGTCTTTGGTATGACCCGGCCGGGGTTTGAACCCACAACCTTCCAGTCTCAGGGCGGACACTCTAACCACTAGTCCACTGAGTTGGTATAAATGATTATAAATGTATTATCTGTTTATATATTTATTTAAAGGCTGGTCCGTGAAAATATTGTCTGACATGTAACCGGTCCATGGTGCAAAAAAGGTTGGGAACCGCTGGTTTAAAGGATACTTCCGGACATTGAGGTCTTGATTGGGAAAGGGAGCAATATTGTTAAGTTTGATACATATCTGGTGTTCCCATTTTTGTGTCTAGTTTTATATCTGTCGAAATATGCTTGTTTGCTTCATTTATACTATAAATGAATGACCTGTTCACAGACACAAGAAACATATACACCCACACAAACTATAATTCAGTAACACTCAATGGAGGTGAAAAAAGAAATCACATTTTCAACTCCAAACAAAACCTAAGCATGTTACGGATGAGGCAGGACAACAATGTGCAACACGGACTCTTTATTTAAGGAATAGGAAACTGGGAAAACAAGGGCTGGAACGCCAGCAGAACAGGTGCACGTAGCGACTGACCAGATCATCGTGGTGGCTGACAGGGGCAAAGCAAGCAAACATATACATTTTGTGGGAGATACAGCATGTTGAGCAATAGTATGTCTGCACAAATATTGTAGATACTTTATTGACATCAAGGGAAATTCAGCTTGATGCAGGACACCCATGCATGTTCAAGTGAGTGCTCAACATAGGAGTACAACCAGTGGCGGTTCTACACTGAATTACTCCCTTGGCGAAACTACTGAGTGCCGCCCTCGGCCATAAAAAAACATCACACTTTATTTCGCACAGACGTTATATGTGCCAAATTATATTGCAAGAGCCCCTGTAATTGTAATTGTGTGAAGGCGAAGGGTGGCTTGTATTTTTCTCATTCCGAATATTTTCCGATTCCGCAAAATTCCCCAAATTCCGACAAATTTTTCCCCATTCATTCTTAATGGCACATTCGACATTTCACATTTACGTCGTTCCAATTTGAAATTCACATCATTCAGCACATTCTAATCACATTCGGAAGGATTCTCGATATTCCCAAAATTCCCAAATTCGAAAATTTCACGTTTTCACGTTAAAAATTCCGACAAATTTTCACAAAATTTCGTTTTTCACCTCTAACTTCTACATTTTTCAACCGATTCAACTCGTTCCAACTTTCAACTGTTCATCTTTTGCCTACCTATTCCACAACGTTCCACTTACCAAAAACTTCACATCTTTTATTTTGAAATTCAACTAAAATTCTCTTAAATTCCGTTTTTCTACTCTAATTTCTACATTTTTCAACCGATTCAACCCATTCCAACTTTCAACTGTTCATCATTTTTCTACCTATTCCACAACTTCCCACTTACCAAAAACTTCACATCTTTTATTTTGAAATTCAACCAAAATTCTCTCAAATTCCGTTTTTGTACTCTAATTTCTACATTTTTCAACCGATTCAACCCATTCCAACTTTGAACTGTTCATCATTTTTCTACCTATTCCACAACTTCCCAAATACTTCACATCTTTTATTTTGAAATTCACACCCAATTCCTTTTTCCCTTCTCATTTCTACATTTTTCAACCGATTCAACCCATTCCAACTTTCAACTGTTCATCATTTTTCTACCTATTCTACAACTTCCCACTTACCAAAAACTTCACATCTTTTATTTTGAAATTCACACCCAATTCCCTTTTCCCTTCTCATTTCTACATTTTTCAACCGATTCAACCCATTCCAACTTTCAACTGTTCATCATTTTTCTACCTATTCCACAACTTCCCACTTACCAAAAACTTCACATCTTTTATTTTGAAATTCACACTCAATTCCCTTTTCCCTTCTCCTTTCTACATTTTTCAACCGATTCAACCCATTCCAACTTTCAACTGTTCATCATTTTTCTACCTATTCCACAACTTCCCACTTACCAAAAACTTCACATCTTTTATTTTGAAATTCACACCCAATTCCCTTTTCCCTTCTCATTTCTACATTTTTCAACCGATTCAACCCATTCCAACTTTCAACTGTTCATCATTTTTCTACCTATTCCACAACTTCCCACTTACCAAAAACTTCACATCTTTTATTTTGAAATTCACACCCAATTCCCTTTTCCCTTCTCATTTCTACATTTTTCAACCGATTCAACCCATTCCAACTTTCAACTGTTCATCATTTTTCGACCTATTCCACAACTTCCCAAAACCTTCACATCTTTTATTTTGAAATTCACACCCAATTCCTTTTTCCCTTCTCATTTCTACATTTTTCAACCGATTCAACCCATTCCAACTTTCAACTGTTCATCATTTTTCTACCTATTCCACAACTTCCCACTTACCAAAAACTTCACATCTTTTATTTTGAAATTCACCACAAATTCTCCAAATATTCTACATTTCTCAAGTAATTCAACACGTTTCAACATCGTTCGGCAGCATTCCCCGAAGAAGTTATTCATACATTTCGCCTTCACACGCAATTTCTCCAGAAATTGCAAAATTCTAGTTGCAATTGAGCTTGATATACCACAATATAACTCTTTTACGAAACATCCCTCCATAAAGTGCCATTAATGTAAATATCATTATAATGTAGTAAATAATTTCATAAATAATAATAATACATATTAATGCAAAAAAACTCATACATGACATTAATTTGTCTTTCGAGGAAAGAGGCACGATTAGCTCCTTGGTAACGTTCCTGAATTTTATGCTTGGCACACTTTCAATTATGACACAAAAATAGTTGTCACGAATTATAGTGGAACTAGCAAATGGCAAACATTCCATTAGCTAATCACGGGCCAACGTTAACCTAAGGGAAATAAATATGCCTGAAAACTGACCTTGTAACAGTCTTGTCAATCTTAGAACGTTTTACGACTTACAAGACAAGTTAGGATAGTCACGGTGGGGAGGGGGGGGGGTTGGCGCGAATAGTTTTCTTCTTGCTAGGGGGGGGCGTAACAGAAAATAATTAAGAAGCACTGACCTAAGGGAAGACAGAAAACAAACCTAAACAGAATGCTAACAAATGTAAAAGGTATATATCACAAATTATTATTAGCCCTTAATTTACAGTGTTGGGAACTCAGTACTTGTTCAAAAAAGTAACTGAGTTATTAACTGAATGACTGAATAATAGTACATAACTTGTTACCAGGGAAAGTACACGCTCATGCACGTTTCTGCCTTTAACCTCAATGAATTTAAAATAATGTTGATATTGCCACCTTGAAAATGCTAACTTTTCATCAGCTTACTGCTGACTCACCAGTTCTGCCTCCTCTCTGTTGGTGTTACGTGTGACGACTGACCAATGCGCGTCGGCACACATGTAAAAACACTGGCTCTGATTGGCCTCCATAGCGCTGCCTTAGCCGATCGTTCACTGACTTGTTACGTTAAACTGGCGAAACTCCCTTTGTCTTCATGGGCCGAATATATTTACACAGTGGGCCAAATTTGGACTGCTGGCCAGAGTTTGACACCCCATGTTTAGCTCATCTGGCCAACAGCTCTGAGGTTTAGGATTCAGTATTGGCCTGGGTCTTCCAGTGACGTGTTTGCTGTCTTGGGATAGATTTTGCTCCAGCTTCCTCCCACATTCCCAAAGTTATGCATGTTGGGTTCATTGCGGTCTCTCGACTCCATGTGTAAAGGTGAGGGGGAATGGATGTTTTTCTGTACTGCATATGCCCTGCAACTGACTGGTGATCAGGTCAGATCCCATACTAAAAGTGTACCCTGCCTCGAACCCAGACAGAAGGAATAGACTCCTGCTCAACCCTGACCGTAATGAGGTTAAGTCATATAGAAAACGCATGGATGGACAGAAAATGAGTATGCATCAATGTAGCGTGTAAATATTTAAGCACTGTAAGTTCAGCAGGCTCTCATACCCAGTCCTGTTCCAATATACGCTGTACATTTAGCGTTTGCAAGCTTCCCTCCAAAGTCACCGTGACAACAAGCTGCACCATCTATCATCTCTTTTTCATGAAAATATAAAACAGATCTTCACATTGTCTATGTATATTGTATGTCTTTACCAAGCTACACATTATTGAGTTACCGTATTTTCCGGACTAGAAGGCGCACCTAAAAACCTAAAATCTTCTCAAAAGCCAACAGTGCGCCTTATAGTCCAGTGCGCCTTATATATGGACTAAATTCCTAAATTCAAACTGGCCCGAAGCATTGTGTCATGAAATCAAGCATAAGTGGCCTGCTGAAGACTATGAATCATGAATCAAAAAGACTATGGATCATTATTTTGTGATTATAAAGTCATTTGTTGCATCTGAAGTTGAAATAAAAAAGATAAAATGGAGAATGATTTGATTTGGATTAAAAATCCGACATGATGCATTAATGGTGCGCCTTATAGTCCGGTGCGCCTTATATAAGGATTAAGTTTTAAAATGGGCCATCCATTGAAGGTGCGCCTTGTAGTCCCGTGCGCCTTATAGTCGGGAAAATACGGTAGTTTAATATTTTGGGTGGTAATGTGATTGTGAGTGTAAAATGTTGTCTGTTTATATATGCCCTACAATCGGCTGGCAACCAGTTCAGGGTGTACCCCGCCGGCCCCCAGCACCCCTGCAACTCTTGTGAGATAAAGTAGTTTGGATATTGGATGGATGGGTTCTAGAAATGATTTATCATTGTCACTTTTACCTGAAACATCTTAAATTCTATTTACAATTAGCAGTAGTTGTTCATTATTTCTGTTAGGTTATTTTAAAGGTTAACTTGTGAATGTTAGATAAATCAGGTGGCCCACAATCTAACATTTGGTTTATGGTACTTTAATGATGCAAGGCCATCTATATATATGTAGGTACAGGGCCCTAGATTTCCTGCTTAGTATAATCGTTGAATAGCGCTAAGACGTTCTAACTTGTGTGGCAAAAGCATGGCAGGAGGTTCCGTTGGAGGTGGGGTAGGGTTGCGTAGGTTATAACCCCACACGCACACATGCGCTCATACAATCCAAGTTCAGGTTTCATGATCTGCATGTCTGGCAAGTTTTATGCATGTCACGTGAATAACAGCTTAATCTTGAGCATTAATTAACTCAGTCCTTGTGAGAGCAATAACAATTCTCAAAACTCACAGTTGACTTTTTTTGTAGAAATATTTTATAGACTACATTTGCTCACAGTTTTTCACACCATCTGCTTTTATCAGATTTATTCACAAAGCTCATCGAGGAGTCAATTTAAGAAGATGGTTATTTTAATGGGCAGCAAAAGCCCATCGCGGCCGTGCTGGAGCCTATCCCAGCAGTCACCGGGCAGTAGGCGGGGGACACCCTGAACCAGTTGCCAGCCGATCGCAGGGCACACAGAGACGAACAACCATTCGCACTCGCACTCACAACTAGGGGCAATTTGGAGTGCTCAATCGGCCTACCAAGCATGTTTTGGGGATGTGGGAGGAAACCGGACTGCCCGGAGAAAACCCACGCGGCCCCAGGGAGAACATGCAAAGTCCCCACTGTGAGGGTCGGAGGTGGAATCGAACCCGTACCCTCCTGAATGTGAGGCGGACGTGCTAACCGGTGTTGCACCGTCGATACGTTATTGATCATAAAAACATTAAAACATTAAAACTAAATGATCTATCTACAGTTATAGGGGGAAACTACTATATCCAGAATAAATATTGACCAGAGGCTTGTCGTGTGCTGCAAGGGAAATCTGTTACCGACATACAATCATGTGATCTGTTGACTGAAATGAGTTTTCCACAGCTTGGATTACAAATATGGTCAGGACTGCAGAAAACACTCCAAAGAATTATGATGCCTTCAATGATGAGAGGAATCCAGTAAAACTTGCTATACATGACCTCCCTACAACATCCTCGTGGATTTAATACACAGCCTTATGTTATGTACTAGCTTCCATTTCACACTAAGCGCTCCTCTGTTGAGTTATGTCCTCTCTTGGAATGTCCTGTGCTGCATGACAATAACCATGACAGCAAGTTATCTTCAAGTTAAACACTTTGTAACATGTGCACTGTTCAACATGCTTGGTATTTTGCGTCACCAACTCGAAACACACAATCCATGCACTTTGCACCATATTAGAATCCTTCCCAAATTCTTGTTCCAGCATGGAACAGCAAAAGTACATGAACACTAGTACTATTGGGACCGTTAGCCATGACACCACAAGGATGTAAAAACGGACCAACATATTATTTTTTATTTTTATATTCATTACTGTGTTCTGTAAAGTTTTAATTTTTCCTCATATTATTTGATGGGATTGAGATCAGTGATATCTATTTTATCCACACAAAACGCATCACAAACTCTACTGTTTATAAAAATACAATAAAATCATGACGACTGCTACTTATCAAAGATGCTTGCACACTGCGATTCTGGAAGGAAGTGACCATGAGGTTCAGGAACCTCAAAAGGAATAAAAATGCATTTAAAGTTGTCTGCACTTCATAACAATGCGATGTAACACTTAATATACGAGCCACGTAAGAGTAGGAGTGATGTGGCAAAAGTGAACCCATTGTGAACGTAATTACTAATCATTAAGAATACAATGTCCCTTACAGCTTGGAGTTGAATAGGGAAATATTGATTGCTTTGAAGCCAATTATGTCTGCTTCTTATTTTGCTCAGATAATGGAGCCATTTAGGAGAAAGGACAAGCTTGAATATGAAGCAACTACATTCTTGTCCGTGTGCGCTAAATGATTCCCTGTGAGATTCAAATTGTTCAAAACTAAATATAGGTTATTTTTGTTGTGCATTTGCATTTTTTCATTATTGTGGATTTTCAGTTGTCTTTAACTGACATTATCTGTATTAATTTCCTAAATACATTCTCTCTCTCTAGAATCATAACCCAGTGACTGCATCAGCTTTTTGTCACTTCATTGTTGCATTACAAAGTGAGTTCAAAGTCCTTACGAATGAATACACCCACAATCCCAGTGAACAAATAGAAGATGAACTAAACCCACTCAAGTTAAAACTGGGAAGAATTGCGCACTATCCAACAATTAAATTATGAACATTTCCATTTTAGTAATAAATTGAGCAAATGTTTGGATATCACGTTCAAACACAAAAAGAAAAATCATCCCATCGTACACAGGAAACCTCCATGAGAAACAAAAGAAAATAATGTATTTTTATCAATTCCAACTTCCTCAAAGCATGAGCCGAATCAGACAGAAATATGGTGGACGAACGGATGGAGGGACGAACGGATAGATGGATGGAGGGACGAACGGATAGATGGATGGATGGATGGATGGATGGATGGATGGAAGGACGAACGGACGGACAGACAGACGGGCGGACGGACGGATGGAAAGTGAATATTAATATTATACATGCATTTATTTCACAAAAATGATAGAATATTAATATTATACATGCATTTATTTCACAAAAATGATAGATAAAAGTGCTCCAATCAAACTTCTATACACTGCAAAAAGGAAAAGAAAATCTAGCTCTTACAGATGGTGAAATTAAGCAGTTTGTAGGGTTAGGGTTAGGTTTGTGACTTTGCGCCCCGGGTGCTTTGCCAATTTACACACAAGATAACCTCTCCCCACTGAAGACACTCTGTATTGAAAAAAAGACAGTGGTTGATATGAGATAGTAGGCTAGTTCATGATTAGTATGGTTGTAGTGAATTGCTGTTTTGAGCTTCAAAGATTCCGGCTTCTATCCGGGATTTAGAAACACAGACGAATTAGTCTAGTCTGAGAGTCGTTTGAAAAGACCACCTTGACGTACTTGTGCTCCTTTTCATTTCATGGATAAAGCATGATACAACGCTTGCATTGAATTTTGTGCTAATGTGCTCGCATTAAACCACCGGAGGAAACCCGCCGAGTGAGTGCCACAATAACATCAGGTATTGTTTAAATCTGTGTGGGAGACGTTAGTATTTGTCAACTTCTGAATTTATCAAAAGGATCACCATAATATTCTAGATTTCATGGGCAGTAAATACTGTGTTTTGTCAAGATGTAGTGAGATCTTTTAGTGTGGCGTGGAATAGGTTTTGCTCATGAAATTCAAAATATTGAAGGTTGCTAATTACATTATTTTCAGCGAGTGTTTAAAGTTAACATAAGTAATATAAGTAATGATGTTCACATAAACTCTGAAGAATAACTGCAGTTGTATACCATTGAGTGACGTGAAGCTTATTTACATGACGCTTCTTGGCAATCATGTGGTTACTATGCAGTTGGAAACGGTTTGGCTCCAAAAACATACGTCTGCTTAAAGCCAAACATAACTGTGTACACACTCCTCTAACAAAACACGACCAACTTTATTACTATGTAGGTGTGTGTGAGTGACTGCAACACAACAAGAAAAGTGTTTTTAGGGTAATGTACGTACATATTTCCATACATTAGGTTATGCATAAAGGATTCAGTAGCCGTGGGCAAAGCATGCAAAAGTTTATTTTTGTTTTTCTTTACTTCACGTTGCATTGAGTAGTGGGAAAAGCAAGCAAAACTTTGTTTATGTTTTTCTTTACTTCACGTTGCATTGAAGTACATGTATTTGTATGTCTTTTTATTTCTATGTTGTACAGGTTATGATGGGCCAAAAGTCTGGATGATTCTGGCTGATGTCATGCAAACTGGGAACTAAAAACAATCCCCCATCTCAGTGAATGAGCTCAACATTTTCGGCACCGCCGGCTACCCTCAGGGTTAGTTAAAAAATAAAAGTCACTATTTTTTTTGTTCCAGTTTCCCGCTTCCCTTTTCCTTAAATAAGCAAAATTTGTGTTGCACTTGGTTGCTCTCTAGATTGGATTGTTTTACATTATGTGTTCTCTGTGCCCCCTCTGCATCCATTGTAGCCTCGTCATCCTGGGAGGATGATGCTCCCATCTGTGGTTTCTTATCAAGGTTTCTCATTTTTCCCCAGTTGGTTTTTGAGTTTTTCCTTGCCCTCCTGGGAGTTACGATCAGGGGATATCGAGAATAATTGTCAATTTTGCACATGTGAAGCCCTTTGAGACTTGTCTGTGATTTAGGACTATATAAATAAACTTGACTTGACTTGCTCTACCTCATCTGTGATACTTTGTAGTTATCTCGCATGTTTTGGACACCACTCCATGAGCCATCACTTCATCATGGTGGAAGGTTTGAGTGTCCCAATGATCCGAGAACCTAAGTTGTCTGAGGCTTTATGCTACTGGCAGTTCACCCATGGTAAACCAGGTCCTAGGTGAGAGACTAGACAAATCACAGTTTATGATGAGTTATAATATTGGACTTCATTTTTCTTGCCCGGGGCCGCCCTGTGGAACTATGCCTGAAGTTGTAGCTCAGAAGTGAGCATCTGGTGGCTGGACCTCACCCATGAAGCTCGGCCTGGTTGAGGCCAAAAAGGCAATGTGGGTCCACCTTCCCATGGGCTCATCATCTGTTGGAGGGACCATGGGGTCGGGACCTTGGCGGTCCGATCCCTGGCTACAGAAGCTGGCTCTAGGGATGCGGAATGTCCCCTCTGACAGGGAAAGAGGTGTGCCAGACAGATAAGTTCCGACTAGGTATAGTCGGACTCACCGGCACACATGGTTTGGGCTGTGGTACAAGCCCTCTCGAGAGGGGTTAGACTCTCTTCCACGTGACTCTCTTTGGTGAGAGGCGCCGATCAAGGGTTAGGGTTACTTATTGCTCCCTGGTTTGGCGCCAGTACATTGTGATTCAGCTTGGTGGACGAGAGGGTAGCCATACTTTTCAAACACATAAATAACATTTGCACTTCGTACACGCAGTCAAAACCCTGCTCTATCTGTCCACCTAACTATCCACCTCTATCCAGACACACACTTCCATCACTAACGGTATACAGGAAATCAGATCTCTTTCTCAAATTTGATGGTGGAAAAAAAAAGTAAATTCTCGTTGTAGGCACCAAATCCAGCTTCTTTAAAACCACAACTTGTTCCATTCGGTTTGAACTCCCATTAGAGACCAACCTCAGTTGAACTAGACACACATGCATGCCATCAGACACATCTCCCTTAGGCATCATTCCCTCTCACCTAACAATACTGCCGTTCTCATTAAGTCACATCCTGTCTTACTGAAACTAGACACCACTGCACACGACCACAGTCGAGCGTCTCAATGGTTTCAAACCCGCTAAACAACAATGCCAACTAACATCGGATTCTGAAGCTTTGTTCGAGATCAGAGACAGATTTCTCGACTTTTTGCATCGAAATATGTCGAATACTGGGGCAATCGACTTCTGGGGTCCTTCTGTATTTTCTTCGCCCCATTTTGTATCAGTCAAGGACTGCTTTAAAACCAGAAGAGAAAAAAATAAATCCTGCAGATGTGCCTGACACCACAGGCATTACAGTATTTCACTCACTTGCTAGATTTCACAGAATTGGCTGGCTTTAGTGCATTTTGAAAAGTGTGTCAATATTTAGTGCTTCTTGTTGGGAGATTTAAATACATATGCAAAATACAGCTTGCATTCACCCAATCCATCATGATAACAAGTGGGATAGAAAACGGATGGATGGTTGCATGTATTAAGCTCATTTAAAGTGTAATGCACCATTCTCTTCATTCAAGCTTTACCAACTATGCGATTGTTTCTCTATGAGTGATCAATTCAATTTCAAGATGGGAAAGCAGCTGATTTGGTGCCATTTTTCATCCTAAATCTATAGTGGCACAGACAAGCCCATGAATATGCTGTCAAAGGAAATGTTCTCATTTGAACATAGGAGTGCATTTGGTTGACAGTGCATACACATATTGGTTTTATGTAAGTTATTCGGTTATGTAGCACCAAACTGCATAGGCTGTTCAGAGATTTGTTTTATTACATTTTTTTTGGCAGAATCCAACCCACCCTTGGAGTCCTTCCTGCTTTTATAACCTCGGGTCAGGTGGAACTAGTTTGTCAGAACGGGACCAAGAATCGACAGTGAGATTTTACATGTGACTGTGAATACATGCCCGTAAGCGAGAGAAGCCCATGGGATTGTCGGGACGGCAGACATGATGGTGCCTTGTTTGCTTAAGTCACCAAAATGTCAGGAGACAGTTCAATCTCTTCAACAAAACTTATCACACGCTCCCACCCTAATTGCTGTAAATCACGAATATAATCAAGAAGCTACTATATATTGTGGATCAAAGCAGCGTACTAATATTTAGTAGTCACTCATTTTGTTCAAAACATAAGAACATTTTGTATGATATTCAATGATGTGACTCTTAATATTGTTGCTACAATGCATATAAAGTCAAACACATTTGGGCAAACAAAAGACTGTAACTGTACCAAGTAATTAAGAAAATGTCATCAGTCAGCAATCAATTCATGACATCTATATCATTCTCAACTGCTGGTGCTATGCAGGGTCACATGAAGCTGGACCTCTAACGCAATGTCTGGAGGCCCAATACAAGATGTATAGATGTAATGATAATGAAAATAAAAAGCAAAACATGTCTCACGGTTCGTTGTAAAAAACAAATGAGGAATGATGGTTTCATGAAACTAAGTCGTCCACACAAGCATTCAAGATGAACTACAAAGCATATAATAGACATTAAACAGGGTGCAGTTTGTGTTATGTCATAGCAACTGATTCTAGTCAATGACGTGAATAATAGCCAGTTGTAGATAATGGGTTTTCTTTTGCCTGTGGTGTCACCCATTGTATCAACAAAAGTAATCTTTCATTTGGAGGCATTTAACCCATTTATATAAACTAACTTCAGAGTAAAGATCAGATGCATTTCAAAACATTATTCAACTCAGGGGGTTACTTATTGTGCCGCAACAAGGATAAGAAAAAATATAGGACGAGTACAATTAACTAGCTTAGCTACATATAAATTCTGTGTGCAAATGTGTTTTGATTTCCCTCTGTTAATCATGCAGGTATGATTTAGTTCAGGGCACAGCAATGCATTCCACATTTCTCACTTGTGATGCAAACAACAGTATGACCGACAAATGGGGTTGTCAGTGGTCGTGACTACAGACAGAAAGCAGTCACGTGATTTTCCTGTAGCAAGGTTGCTGTCAATCGCTTGTTGTCACTGGTCCAGGTTTTTGTAAAATTTCGACATTAAAAAAAATAAAAATACTTGGAAAATGGTCACACGCAAAGTGGCAAAGTTGAAGATTCACAAATTCCCACATGACACCAAGAGATGAAAAATATGGACAGAGAAAGTGTATTGCCAGGATGGTTGGACAACAAACAACAGCGCTTATCTGTGCTAGTATGTAAGTTTATTGTCCCGTATTGTCTTTGATGTAAGTATGAAACAATGAATGAAAATTAATCGACAAGTTTAGCCAGGCCGCATTTTATCTGATTGTCCATTATTCAGTGTGTAAAAGGAATAAGAATGCAAATATCAAATACCGCTTAAGTGCTTTTGAATTTGCATGTAAGAACAGCAGAAAAAAGGTAGACCTCTTATTGTTGAGCATTTTAATGATCACAAAATGAGGACAGTCCATGCAACACGTAAATAATTTAGTTCAAAACAACAGCTCAGGCGTTTTATAAATATCGCAGACATCACACGACGCAACAGACGTATACCTCCCACAAACTTGTGCGTGAAGGAGTTGAAAAACAACTAGTAAACACTGAGCAGCAAGCGCGGCCACATTTCACAATGTGGCTGAAGCATATTTAATATTACTAATTGACACGTTAATGTGCCACAGCAGTCCAGCAGACAGTCATTATGCAAAATTTCAATAACATTCAGGTAATGTGAAGTATCCTAACCATTGAGTGAGTTGTGGTGTTCTTTCTTCCAATCTTAAAATTCTGCAAAGCATTTTTCAGTGCTTGTATAAATCAGACAAACATATTCCAATGTATTTCTTTTAATTGAAGTCCAATGGACCTCTGCCTTTGCATGCCATTGCACTTACACACAGTAGTAAGGACGCTTAACCGACTGCAATTGACTCACTGTTCTCATCCAGAGTTGGAATGTTGTCAACGTATCATGATTAGTTTTACTGCAATTGAAACTGCATACATCAAAAGTGTTGTGTGCACTAAAATAACTACTTAGGAGTTAGAGTTGAGGTGCAAGGAGAGGGCACTGCCAGGAGGGAGCAGTGTGGGTATATGGCTGAGTGCGGTTCAAAGCCGCCATTAATGGGACTAAACAGATTACTTGGAAGAGCACAGCACATCAGCACAGATATACCATGCCAAATACAAATTTTTCAAAATCCATTCCCCCCAAAATGAGAGCTGCGTTTTGTATGAACCTGAAACGTGACAGTCAAAGTTTCAGGTCATGGTGTGTGCTAATAAATATAAACACAGTCAGGAATCTTGAACTCCATTCTTGTTTTATATATAAAAACTACAGTGAAAAGACATCAAGGGAGCATTTGTTATGACACTAAACCTTTGGATTTGTTTTGTAATAAATCCATGAAGAAAAACAGGCAGGGAAAATGTGACAGTAAAAGGTCGTTTGGTTTTTCACTTCACACACATTGACGTAGGATGACCCCATACTTGCGTCAATTTGCTGTGCTTTGCAGCGCTAGATTGAACCCAGCAAACTAGTGGGGGAAGATTCAAACTGCAGAGACCCAGGGCAAGGCTAGAGCCACAAAAACAGATCTTACTAACACTCACTGCGCTCCCTCCTCCAGCCATCTGTTGCGACATTTCACAAACTGCCACTGCAATCAAAGCAAGTTATCCTAACGTGACTCAAGAGACCACACCCCCAAAAGCAATTTAGACAGGAGGTCAGCCGACTAAAAAGTTGTTCTCATAAGACTAATTTTCAAATTGGTCCTTTGGGTGATGGCAGTACTCAAAGCGGGAACTCGGTACAGCGATGTTGTTTTAAGGGAGGCGATCAGATCCTGTAGCTTGACAGTGGCGATAATGGATTTACTTTTGTTTATTGGGCTGGGCTCAGCTGGATTGGGGCACTTCCTGGAGACAGACACGCAAAGGGAAGAGCTCTGTGCCGAGCACTGTGTTCATGGCACTATAGAAATCTGGAAAACATCACTCAAGTGACAAATGTGCACTGCTTGTCTCTTTTCATTAAGATGATTAGCACAAACCATATCTCTTGTTATGTTTTGGCTATTCCCGCCCTCTGTGGGGTATGCACATTCACACGCAAACTCGGGCACACACAAAATCACATGCACACTTATGTTCATGTTGTAAACACAGTACTCTCATTCAAACACAATATTTAACAAAACATTTGTGCATCTACTATTGGGTATTACATTCAAATGAACCAGTGCACTGAAGGTAATTAATTGCTTGCTCGGCATGTGCCGCTGAAAGCATTTAAAACAGTATGCTTATTAGGAAACGTTAGTGCTGATAATGGAATTGCTGATTGCTCTACAAATGTGCAGGTTTTTATCACAGAGCTGACAGTGAATGGCCCCGGGCGTTGCTCAGTTTGTACCGGCGAGACGGAGATAACTGTTATTTATCAGTGGCGCTATCTGCTGCACAACCTCCCAAGGAGCAGGCTGTAAAAAGGAGATCAAGCGTAGAGGGGGGAGGGGGGCTCAGTGAACAGTTTAAGTAAAATGATCCCATACCTGTTGTTCATCTTTCGCATTGTCAAGAAATGCAGAAACTCAACAAAGGTTAAATGAACATGGAATGCTTTTGGAATGTTTTGCAAAGGAGCACCACCGATGATGACATTTGAAATCTAGTCTGGTGAATCTACAACACTTCCTTAGTGGCAGAAATGCCTTCGTTTTGAACATGACAATAGCTAAAACAACAGCAATGCTATCATGTTGCAGCAACACAAATGGTGAAGCAAACATCCAAGGCGACGTGGTGAGGTAGATGCACTATCAACAGAATGAATGAGTAAAATCTGCCAACAGTATTTTTGTAACATGATAAATATCGTTTCCTTAAAGCAGAATCCTGTGCCTCTACCATGCTACTTGACTGGCTTTACCTGCCAAAGTCAATACGTGCATGACAGCAGTGTAAACATTAAAGATACCCTATGGGCAAAAGTCTCATAGTTTAAAGTACAGCCTTCACAATAGTGAAATGTTTGCTGCAGTTCCCGTTGGAGTCCATCGCTCGTTCCTCAACACTATCAACACACGCTTCTTGCTCCAAACAGCCCTCATTGCCGACGCTTTCATATGAGTTGCCTTTACTCCGCCCCTGCGGCTCACTCTGCCAACTGTGTCTATCGTAGATGTATCCATTCATAGGTGCCGCTTTGGAGTTGTGGTTCCTTTTAAGGCAGAGGATTTCCTTAAACGCGTATCGAAACTCAGGGCTCCGGCAGTAAATAAGGGGATTGAAGGCTGAGTTTGCATAGCCTATCCAGTTGAGGATCCTGAAAGTGAGGTCGATGTCTTCCACCTTCCAAATGGCAACCACCACATTGAGCAGAAAGAAGGGCAACCAGCACAGAGTGAAGATGCCCATGATGATGCCCAGCGTCTTTAGGGCTTTGTGCTCCCGCAGGCAAAATTTCACCTTCTTCTGTCCCCGTCCAATGTTGGCAAACATAGGTTGGAGGTTGTCGCTGTTGTGAAAGCGCCCCACGCTTTGGTCGATCTTTCTGAGCTGGCGCTTGGCTTCCTGGAAAACCCGGCTGTAGACGAACACCATGATGACCAAAGGGATGTAGAAAGAGATGATAGAGGATGTGATGGCATAAGCCATGTTGGTGTGGAATTCACAGCAGTTACTATCAGCGATGCACTCTTTGGCTTGCTTATCATCAGATATCCACCACTTCATGTGTATGGGAAGGAAAGATATCAGGGCGGCGATGACCCACACCAGCACCACCACAATGCGAGCCTTACACTTTGTCAGCATGGTCTGGTAGCGGAAGGGTGAGGTGATGGCCAAGTAACGGTCTATGGCAATGACACACAAAGTCTCGATGCTTGCTGTCACGCAGAGAACGTCGGTCGCTGTCCAGAACTCGCACCAGAAACTACCAAAGTGCCAGGTTTTGAAGATGATATAACAAGCACCGAAGGGGACCACAATGAGACCCATGACCAGGTCGGCACAAGCCAGGGAGGTGATGAAGCAGTTAGTGACGTTTTGGAGACGCTGGAAGCGGGCGATTGCCGTTATGACCAGTACGTTTCCGAAAACAATGCAGAGGATGAGCAACGACACGATCATGCCCAGCACAATCATTGTGGCCTCACTAAAACCCTCCTCGGTTTTGGCCGGGTCTGATGAAGAGTTGATCGTCTCCGGGCGCACATCGAGGTACGGCGGTGGGCTTGGACTTCCCATCTGAAGAGATACAACATGGCTCCATTAAAACCACCGTTTCAACAGTGACCTGTTGAGACAGGATACAATATAGAAAAAAAAAACATCCAAGAGAAACTATGGAAGATATAGCACTCAGTATTGAACACCCACATGTCAGCAGTTAGTTCAATTACACCCAAAATGTTGCCAAAAACACTGTCCAATCCTACAAAGGTCCAGCAAGCCCACTTCTTAAAGCCTATTTAACAAGTTGACCTTAAAATAAAAGTACAGACCTCAACAGGTGGTTTCCTTCCTTCACTTCCTTTTACTAGAAAAGTCACCGTCTGATGACTTTCTGTTAAAACTTCAGCGCCACGTCTTTCTTTCTACGCACTTTCTCTTGGACTGCTGGCGTCTCACTCAAGCTGCCCCTCAGTTTAGCAGCACTGCTTCTCATGTGTCTCTCAGGCTATTTGTCAGCGCCCTTATAACATGCACTGATGACATCACAGTCAGGGCTCAGCCAATCAGGGGATATGCATGGTAGAGGGAGCTGAGAGCCGCAGAGAGTTTGAACACATTGTTCCTGCAGTTGTGACTGGATTAGACAAAAGCTGACCACGCATAATTAATTTAAATTAAAAAAACAAATCTTTTTATTGTGACAAAATACAAAACAACTGCATTTTCTGGCATCATTTTACAATGCATACAATGTGTTCAGTGATGCATTTGGAGGGCTTGGATTGAGTCTGCTAGTGGTTAACAGTTGACACTTTTGGCTCTAAGTTAGGGGACAAATTGCACACACATGCTGTCAAAATGCTAAGTTTGACCCCATTTATGTAATATTGCTGCCGAATTTCCATGCAAAACACGTTCAGTCATTGCATTTACTAGGTGCATACTGCAGATTCAGATGGGAGATCCCCTTAAAGAAAAATAACATAAAACCAGCTGTTTGTTCAATTTAAGGGCTCTGCACCATCACTCAATAATTTATGGCCCCTTACATTGCTCTTTCGCGCACTCAAAGGATGTGTACATTTCGGTAAAAAACCAACAGTGTTTCCATCTTAACCTCTCCATGTCTACACGACAATGTTTTCAGACACCTTTAAAAAAATCTTTAAAGCCGTTCTACCAATTAAAATGGGGATCCAATTGATATGAAAGATAAACACACATTTAAATTCCTGCTTTAAACATAAAAAAAAAAATAATAATCAACCCCCCTCAAAACAGCACATTTCGAAGTGTTGGGGACACTCATCATCTCTTAAAATATAAATATATAAATGTATGTTGAGGTAGGACAGTAGTTAAGAAAGAATATTGGTTCACCTTTTGGTAGAGTGTTTCCAGTTGTACAGTTGATGAACAAATTAAAACTACTGATGGATTTCTACAATCTTAACATACAAGCAGAATAAAACCACCACCAATCTAGCCATCTATACATTGATTCACAAAAAAGTAAAGTCACAAGCAAAGATGATAGTCTGCAGGCAGTGGCGTAGCCAAGCCGGGGCGAGCCGGGACGGCGCCCCGGTTAGGACTCCCTGTGCCCCGGTTGAAAAAAATCGAGCTTTTTCGATTCTTCATTTTCATGCCGTTTTTTTCTTTCGGTCTTGCGCGAATGTGCTTGCGCTATTCTATGTGGGCGATGTTATCCATTCACCGTTTGCCTCCCGGACCCGGATGTTGTTTTAGCGATCAGCGAACGGCGTGGGCGATGTTTGATTTTTTTTCCTGTGGGCGTGCGCCCCTACTGAAAAAATTCCTGGCTACGCCACTGTCTGCAGGGTTTAAATATCTCCAGTGTGGTCCTGTTGCTTTGTTTCATAAGTATTACTAGTGTGCATAGGATACAGTTGATAGACCAAGTGTGGATTTCAGGATTTGAAACTGGAATTAGCCAGGTGAGTAAGCAACGGATCAACCCAGTGGCGTAGCCAAGCCGGGGCGAGCCGGGACGGCGCCCCGGTTAGGACTCCCTGTGCCCCGGTTGAAAAAAATCGAGCTTTTTCGATTCTTCATTTTCATGCCGTTTTTTTCTTTGGGTCTTGCGCGAATGTGCTTGCGCTATTCTATGTGCGCGATGTTATCCATTCACCCTTTGCCTCCCTGACCCGGATGTTGTTTTAGCGATCAGCGAAGGGTGTGGGTGATGTTAGATTTTTTTTCCTGTGGGCGTGCGCCCCTACTAGAAAAATTCCTGGCTACGCCTCTGGATCAACCTCCATTCCTTGTATTTGATAATTATACATCCACATTCACCGTGCTGTATTCAAGCGTGAACTTAAAAGGATATTGTAGTATGGTATTCATAAGTGGATACCTGCCTGGGTTTTGGTGCACAAAATATCCTGCTCCAACCTCTTCATACATATAGTAATTTAAAGGAAAACTTTGCTCATGCTCGCTGTACTTTCCGGAGGTTAGGTCATAGCATTTAAACAGATTAATTAACAAAGAAGCCCTTTATCTACTCGACTGTGAAAAACATTTTGTGCTACACCGGGAATCAATGATGCTTCATGGAGGTCCATGTGCTGGTGCCACAGGCACTGTTCTTCAGCCGTGCGCCTCACAATGAGCTCTTAGAGAGGTCCATATGACCCGTGACGCAGAAGGAGATCCAATCAAGTCCTCCCTGCTCTTCTCATTCATGTGGCAAGTCACGTAGCGTCACTCAGAGTCCTTCAATCAGCTGAGATAGATAGATAGATAGATAGATAGATAGATAGATAGATAGATAGATAGATAGATAGATAGATAGATAGATAGATAGATAGATAGATAGATAGATAGATAGATAGATAGATAGATAGATAGATAGATAGATAGATAGATAGATAGATAGATAGATAGATAGATAGATAGATAGATAGATAGAATAGCTTAAAGGAAATGGTTTGCTGGATGTAATGTACCCGCTATTAAAGTATAAATTATAAATAAGCGCCTCTTATAGCCATTTTTAATTGTTTACTTTGCACTTGGATACACATACTTCAAGGTTTAGTGTCAAGTACTGATGTAGTGTCTGCTGAAAAGACATTTCTTTTATTTCTTTGTGCATATTTAGAAGTGGATGAATAAATTCTCCACACTCATTACTGCCCTGGCATACCCCTTCGCCCTCTTGTCAAAACTAGTGAATGCAGGTCCTGCTTGTTGAGTGTCGCGCTGTTTTGCAAAAGGAGTCTGTATCTTTGATTAATCATGACTGGCTTCCTCAATCTGTGATATTTACCTTCCTGCATCCTGTCATATGGAGGAATCGCACCACTTTTGCAAAGTAGGTCAGCGTCAGTCTGCAACTTGACATTTCATTTAAATTTCATCCTGTCACTTGTTGCACTTCATTGTATCTCCTTCATTCATTTTTTCAAATGTTTTTACTCTATGTTTCTTAGTAGTTGTGGTGTCGCTCTGATGATCCAGCTTTCACCTTTACTTCCCCATTTTAGATTTTTCCTGCGATGCATGAAGAACAGTACCTGGAGGCGTTATTTCTTCAGGGAAATGAAAGGAAATGCAAGGGCCTCAAAATTCACTTCCACTTTTATTTCTTGAGTTGACGCTTTTTACTGGTTTTGCATTTGTGAAACATCATAAGACCAGAAGAGCAAAACAATATTTGTTGAAATCAGCAAGTGACTTCCAGCAGGTCAAAGCAAACACAAGGAACTAATTTTAGCAAATATTTGTCATTCTTCCAGTCTGGGCAGAATTTGTGCATTTGTTTCTACTTTTATGCAAAGGCGTGGTAATCAAATTAAAGCATGAATGTATTTGCCAACAAACCAAAAAACAGTCACATAAAAATGTTTACCGATGACAGTCCATTCAACTTTGTTCCTTGTGTGTAATTACTTGGAAAAAATACTTTCATTTTGGGCTTAATCCAGAGCAATCGTTCTACTTTATAAATTTCCTGAGGGGCTATTCAATTGACCCATGAAAATTAGCGTATAACAACCAGCGACCAATAAGTCACTTTGCAATGCTATGCACAGTGGCCTTTTTGAAAAAGGCATCACTCGTGCAAAATTGGTTGATTCACAAATTTCCACTGTAATCAAGTCGGATACACCAAATATTTATTTACTGCAAATATATGAATGATATGATTCTACCTATATTCTTTAAAATATAGTTGAAAATAAAACACCAAAAGCAGCAGTCATTTTCCTAGACTCTGGACCACATGGTTAGGGAGTGAAATGTAAAACGCATGGTTTCTTACTCAAACTTCTGTTCAAATACAGCAGGAATCACTCAACTGCCACACAACGTTAATCCTGTGAACTTAATGTGTGATCTCTGGTTGCATCTGAGTAAAGACTTTGGCATGTGTGTTATCATTGTGACACATTTTCCCATCCGGATGGTCTGGATGATATCCAACAAGATAAAAATGACCCAAAAAAACCCCTCAAATCAATAATGTCAGACATGTCTCGCGACAAGTCACAAAAAAATAGCAGATACTTGAGTCATACTGGTACCTTTCAGAATGCCGTAGTGCACGATGTTTGTATAATTTGATGGGGCGATCATTGAAAAAATCTGCAATAAACATGAGAAAATGTTTTATGGGCCGATCAAATTGAGGCTGAACTTCTGGGCGACCATTTCAAAAGGTATGTTTGCGCACAAACTCAACACTGCTCTTGAAGAATAGAATATGAGCTGTGTAGCATGGCTGCTGCAGCATCATGCTTTGGGGCTGTTTTTCTTCAGATGGAACTGGGGCCTTTGACAAAATGGAAGGAATTAGGATCAATTTGAAATAGCAGTCTGCATGAGCACAAAACCTTCAGGCTTCTGCTAGAAAGCAAAACAAATGTGAGCAAAAGCCTTCTAGAACATCTGAAATTTATTTGGGCTTAATCCGAGGGATTTTAAGTGGTTCAAGGTGGTGTTTTGACTCCTGTTTAACATAAGTTCAAATGTGATGATTATTATGATAACATATCCCAGTTGGACTGGGTAGTGGAGGGAATATAAAGAGGCGTCTGTGTGTTGACAACCTGTTACAGCAGCTTAGCTAAGTAAAATCCGTTTTGGGGGATACTTTTCCACAGTTTTCTTCCCATTTGCCATTTGTATCATGCTAATCTGTTCTGCACCCAATACAGCGGTTTGGTTGTGTTATTTATGCAGGCAAATTTACCGTATCTTTCGGACTATAAATCCGTTTTTTCTTCATAGTTTGGGTGGGGGGGCAACTTATACTGAGGAGTGACTTATATGTGAATTTTTTCAGAAATTTTCAAAATTAAAAAAAAAAGTGAAACCACGATAAACGAACCGCGATGTAGCAAGGGATTACTGTGATCTGAATTTCAAGTGACGTCAGCAGCGCGGCGCGCCGGTTGTTTACATGAAGGACAAAGATTCGATCACGGGATGACGAAGATGACGAAGGGCCCCACGCACTACCGGCATCATTAGCGGCTTTGTTTCTAAGTGACACGGAGGACGAAGAGTTTGAATGATTTAATGATTTTGAGTGACACAGAAGGTTTGAAAAACTATTATGGCTTTTACGCACGGCCCCCGACTTCAATCCACGGAGGTGAAAGAGAGCTCCTTAGAGTAGGACCGGGCGTGGGTAAAAGCCATAATAGTTTTTCAAACCTTCTGTGTCACTCCAAATCCTTAAATCCTTCAAACTCTTCGTCCGCCGTGTCACTTAGAAACAAGGCCGCTAATGATGCCGGTAGTACGTGGGGCCCTTCGTCATCATCGTCATCCCGTGATCAATCTTTGTCCTTTACGTAAACAACCGCGGCGCCACGCCGCGTCGCGCTGCTGACGTCACTTGAAATTCCAATTACAGTAATCCCTTGCTACATCGCGGTTCGTTTATCGTGGTTTCACTTTTTTTTTTTTGAACATTTTTGAAAATGTTTGAAAAAAAACACATATAATTCGTTCCTTATTATAAGTCGCCCCCCCACCCAAACTATGAAAAAAATGTATAGTCTGAAAATTACGGTACAAGTTGTTTGTGATTACATTTTACTAAGACCTCTGCTGAAGAAATTAGTGCTTGAGAAGTGAGGCCTTTCTGGGGCGTGTATATAGGTCAAGAAATAACATTCAACCCCAATTTACTTGGCTGTGCTTCTTGGTTAAAAGTTAGGTTTCGGTCACACACGCGGGGAGCTCCATTCATTTCCTGTATGCATTACTTTGAGAAGAACAGGTTTGACTACACTTTGTCATCCAGCACTGCATGTTTTCCCTCACTGTTGTTGGAACTGAGAGTCACCAACAAATACATTTTGTGACAGAACATGATTTTACAAAGTGGTGTTGACATCAGAGCACGGGAACATGTACTGATATTGGCTGACAAATGATTGCTCTCACGGGAATCTCTCTGGTCTTTATTGATCCACACTCACATATTTGACTGAAGGTGAATAGTGCGATTCATTCACTGTAGCGATCTAACTAATCTGGTCAATCGAAATGTGTCCATCACTCTGGCGAAATTTAATCTAAATTAATTTCAGATATTAAGAAGAAAAAATACTGCCATGGATTGATGGTGGGACAATTCATTCATCAACTATGAACCTAAATATTCTCCTTACTCTAATCATTTAAAAAATGTCCTCAGCATGATATGGTGTTTCCATCCATTTTCTGTACCGCTTAGTCCCCATGGGGGTCGCGGGCGTGCCGGAGCTTATCCCAGCCATCATCGGGCAGTAGGCGGGGGACACAAAGAAATATGTGCATTTGCAGACTAAATCTGGAGTTATCGAGATTATTCAACATTACGTGAACAATAAAAGGGGTTCATGCTAGCGGGCTAGCTCTACCCTGAACAGATGACCATATAAAGAATAATGAAGCCTTGAAAAAGAACCTGAGCTTTTTGCTTATACATTAGCCTTTTATTACCTCATTTATCAAAACTGAATGCATTTAATATACTACTTCATTTACTTGGGTATATCAGTAGAAGAGGCAAAATTCTTGTAAGACACTTTGCTTTGATCCCCTAGATCAGTGGTCCCCAACCACCGGGCCGCGGACCGGTACCGGGGTCCGTGGGTCACTTGGTACCGGGCCGCCAAGCCGCACAGAATTATTATTATTTTTTATCGACGATCAATTAATTCAGGTCAAGACACTCGTCCCGGTCACGTGACATGTTTCCCCAGTCGAGCCCGCAAAGCTAATATGTGGCGACAGGGTAACTAACCAGGCAATGAAGCATTCAAAACTGCTTCAACACATGGAGACCAATCATCCTGCAATAAAAGACAAACCTTAATCACTTCGGGTGTCATTGTCTCCGATTACGTCTAGATGGGACCGGCTCGTTTCTGAGAAACAAACTCAGTGCTCCCACTAATTCAACGTAATGGTGAGTTTTATTTTTGTCATTTGTACTTGTTTTTATGTCAGTCGTATCATTTTATTTCATTGTATTTATATATTTATTATAAATGTATTATTTATTTATTTATATAAATGTATTATTTATTTATGTAAATGCCAGTCCGCGAAAATATTTCTGACATGTAACCGGTCCGTGGCGCAAAAAAGTTTGGGGACCACTGCCCTAGATAATACAATTCGAGTGTTTCCCTCCACTTGCCACAAGAAAGCATCTTGATTGTTATAGCTCCCTATTGCCAAGCAAATCTGCATGGCTAAAACAAGCGGGAATGCTTCCTCCTCCCCCCTCCGGCGGTGATTTACGAGTAAACAAAGCTGGCTGGACTTTACCAGTTAAGGAAACAATCCCCCGTCTGTTCTTGTTCAACCTTTGAACCTCAGCCACGGTGACTGACTTAAAATAGAGATCTTTTCATTCTCTACCAAGGAACCACTTTTGTTTGTCGCCATCACATTGTCAAGTGCCTCGTAAAAAGAGCTACAGTCCTAAAATTGTTTTGGTACACTGAAGCTATGAGCGGGATATTAGATACTGAAGAGGATTTTTTTTTCCTGTGAGAGTGTGGGAAGGCTAAGCAGACACTAGAGATAAAATCTTTATGAGTCAGTCAATAATATTTCTGGAGAGGCTGTACACATTATTGAGCTTATCAAGCAATAATCACTCATGCAGGTGAAGAATGTCAGAGCGAAGATGATGGAAACACACATGCAAATATAAGACAGTCATGATGATGAATAAACCCCTTATTATAAATATTGTTTTTATAGACCTTTCGAAAATCATAATGTATTTAGGGCCCAAGCAAAGGCTCCAATGCAATTGCTTAAATTCTTATCACGTTATCCTTGGTGCCAATAAACTTCTTTTTTGACTGCTGTTTGTGTAGCATCTTCAAAACTGAAGGTAGCAAGTGAAGATGGCTGCAGTAAATGACTGAAAAAGAATCTCCAAGGGAAAATAACAGAAACCAAAATATTAACTGCAAATGTGTCCACTGTACCGCAGTATTAAAAAAAAATTGTGATTATTATTTACAAGTCGTCTAAATATAATTGTGCCTTAGATAATGAATGCAGTCTCCATAAAATTGCTGGGAATCATGAATATTCCATAAAAGAATGAAACTGTACAAAAGGTGCCACTGTGCACTCACTACAACAGGCTTATTCTCCATTTCACCTTCTCAGAACTCACATTTTGCATGATCAGATGCATTTGCTCAAATGACCAGCAAATATGCTCATCCATTGCACATAAGCTATTGTGTAAGGTACATAAATTAGCACCATTTGCTGAAGGAAAGTGAGAGTCAAAGATAGTAGCAATGAAAATACTTGACATTTGACCGACTAGAGGGAACGCCACGCCCCGTACTTGTTGGAAGATGTTGCAACTACTAGTCGAGAGTAAGCAAGTAAGAATTAAAATGAAATAAAACTGTGGCTTAAACCTGATGCTCATTAGACATGAATTTATATCTCCATTTTCTGTCAATATGGAAATCCAGCAAGCGGCCCGAATTAACATGTATTGAGTATCTTGTTAAATCCGTCTGCGTTAATTGGATGAAAACGAATAGTACCAGTGGACCAGTTTGTAGTTGTAATGGAATAATTTAATTGTATATCAAATGTAGCCAATATATGGGATATAGTAAGCCTACAGTAACAAGTATTTGCATTATAGTCCAAAGCAAACCTATTCAAATAGCAGCCCATGGGCCACTAGCGGCCCAGAACCAACCCCCAAGTGGTCCAGCCTACCTGAAGTGAATTGCATTCAAGAGATGCAGAGGGTATCTCTGTACACAAGATTTCCAAATTCCTTACAGCTTACGGTACTGTGAATGCAACACTCGCAAGCCACATGGCTGATGGTGTAGTTTTAAAGTTTGAAGCATCTGTCATGCAATGACCCAATTGATGACTTTTCACCAAAAGATGGCAGAAAAAGTGCTCTTCTGTAAAAAGCACACTTGCTTGTTCACTTTTAATTAATTTATTAGTTTCAGTTTTTATGTCATCTTTATTCAATATGCATTTAATTTCAGTTGATTCTTTTTTATCATTTGTCCTACTATGGCTGTTCACTGTTCACTATGACTGTGACAGATTCATTCTTTTATCCTTGAGACACTTCATATATTTATATATTGTATCTTTTTTTACGAAGTGTCACCGTTGACTTCATATCTTTCATCAACAAAGTATGAAATCGGCCGCAGACTGCTGGAAATCCGATTATTTCTTTGAAATGAGAGGTAATGTCTGGTAAGATGCATTGTTCGGATATTCATCATGAGCAATGGGCATCTTATAGAATCACAAAAACAACAGCACACGTGAATGCCTCCTAGGAACATTTATCACCAGCATTGCTACGTTGATGCTGACATGTTTTTCTCTGCCTTTGTTGACATACTGTAAATTGATTCATGACGTCAATTTAAAATTGGAATAATGAGGAACAAAAATGAGTGTGCCATAATGCAACAGTATGGAGGTGATGAGTTGAATGTTGCGTAGCAAATAAACATAAGGCACAGTCGCTGTCAATGAAGTATTATTGTTGTTGCACATTGTGAGCATTGAGGAGACATATAGTACTTTTTACATATTCTTGCTCTCCACCACCTGCAAATCATAAGATACAGAGTGTATTTTTTGAATTCCAACAAACAGTTTTTCAAGACATGAAACAAAAGAAATATTACATCATCCTTTGTCATTTGTGGTAAATGTTGGACGCATTTTTCTCAATATTAAAGTGATAATTCAATTAATCCAAGATGCTGCAAAATACATTTGAATTTCATTTCATTTATTTACTACTACTACTACTACTAATACTAATAATAATTGTATTGTACTTTTAACTGTCTTTCATAGACACAATATCACAATGGCATCATTTTTGTTGATATTTATTCAAATTATTTAGGGGAATTCTGCATTTGAGTGTCTTACAAATACAGTCATATTGTTGAGTAAAGGTTGTAAAACACTATGACTCGAAATAGAGAGCACTGTTTTCTGCTGCTGCTGCTGCTGCTGCTGCTGCTGCAATGGACATACAAACCATGCTGACACAGCTTTCATGAACAAGCGTTGACCTCCACAGCTAATTGAAACTCTGACAGATACAGTTACATATAGTACTCTAAAAATGATCTGTAGTCTGTGTGCTACCAACTGCCCCCCCCCACCACGACCACCACACACACGCACACGCACACACACACACACACGCGCACATGCACACACACACACACACACACACACACACACACACACACACACACACACACACACACACACACACACACACACACACACACAGTGCTAGACTTTAAAATGATTTCATCTCAGCAGGCCAACTGCATTTGAAAAAATGGTAACATCAAACAAAGCAGTGCAAAATATGGGCTTGAGACATAAATGGGACGTGAAGCCCCTTGAAGAATGGTTTCAAAATTAGGGCCAGGGAAAATTATATATTTTTTCAATATCAGGGCATACTTCATATCATTTGAAAGGTCTTACTCCCCCATAACCTTTGGCATGAATTAGATTCTGGTCACTTCAGTGGTTATGAAAATGCAGGTCAATAAGTCACTTGTGCTCTGGGGTAGTCAAAATCTATAACATATCATAGATAAGTATGAAAGACGCCTTTGTCTGATGGGCTTGGCATCAGAATTCAAAGTGCAGAGATTGACCATAAATTCATTTTTGAATAAAAACTGCTAGTGTTATTAAGGGGGTTATGAGGTCCCAGTGGAAAAAACAAATCAGGAAAACACTCACAAAATGCAGCCACCGGATTTTTCTTATGAAAGGGATTCCTCTTTCAAACGATGACCCCCTCCTCCCACACACCTTCTCTCCTCCTCCGTGTTCATAGATTCAGTGCCAAATCAATTTCAAGGTATGTAGAGCTTAAATTTACTGTATTTATGATGTAATTCTCATTTAATTTATCTCGCATATTCAACTCTGCGTATTTTCGCTCCATAATTTTGGTATAAAAAGGCAACGTTGAGATACCAGTACTGTATTCAGATTTACCCCTTGCGGTTTTTAGACAAAAATGATGTTTTCTTGGTCTTAAGTCGAAATGTTCATAATGATGCCCTTTGATATGTATGGACAGGGTGTCCCGATGGCTGCGAACATGTCTGTATAAGTGAATGTGGGTCTGAAACTTGGGCATACTGTGCTGTCTGTCTGTCTGTCCCTCTCTCTCTTTCTCTCTCTCTGTCTCTCTGTCTGTCTGTCTCTCTCTGTCTCTGTCTCTGTCTCTGTCTCTCTCTCTCTCTCTCTCTCTCTCTTTCTCTCGCACTTCCTCCCTCTTTTGCTCTCTCGCTCTCATCAGATTTGTTGTTTGATTGTATTTTAGTTGTTAATCATATATATACTTCATGTACTCTGCCCATATTTACATTTGCTTAATCTATACTTATAAACTGTGCATCCGTACGGTACTTGTTTTTTCCCTCAGTTTCTTTTAGTCAAACCTGTCATGACTGATACCAACTTTCAGACGTATTGTGGTATAATTTGCTCTTTCACTTCTCTTTGCATGTACAGCATGCTCTGTGCTTGTTTTACTTCCTGCTCTTATGTGTTTCCTGCTCTGTGATTACCCTGACTGATTTACTTTTTTCCTACAGTAAAGTACAATTATATAATCGTTCACTGATTGCTTGCATTGTAAAATAATGTCATGGTGATGATGGTTTAAACTCCAACAATTAGTCTGACCTCAGTATTTTACAACTTTAGGCCTTTTGAAGTCAAAGTCAAAGTCAGCTTTATTGTCAATCTCTCCACATGTCACAACACACAAAGAGACCGAAATTACGTTTTTCTCTATCCCACGGTGACGAGACACACAACACGATAGACATACATGTACGCGACACAATATAAAAACAAGAAGGCAAAAATTCTAACAATCAATAGTAAGAGTGATGAATAAATAATAAATAAACAGATAACACAATAAATAACGGAGCCAGCAAGCATAGCGCAAAAGTAAAAAACATCACAAACAAAAAGGCACAAACAATAAATAAGAGTAATAACAAATAATAAATAATAAGAGCCAGTGTGCATTCAGACAGTTCAGACAGCGAAAGTACAGGACGCTACGCAGAACGGGGGAGCGAGTTCAGGATCCTAACAGCCTGGAGTATGAAGCTGTTTGAGAGTCTGGAGGTGCGGGAGCGCAGGCTTCTGTACCTCTTCCCAGAGGGCAGAAGCTCGAACAAAGAGTGAGCGGGGTGACTCGCATCACTCACAATCGTGGTCGCCTTGCGGGTGAGATGGGAGGTGTAAATGTCCTTCAAGGAGGGGAGCGAAGCACCAGCAATCTTACCAGCCGTGTTCACTATGCGCTGCAGGGCCTTCAAGTTGTAGTCAGTGCAGCCGCCACCCCAAACAGCAATACAGCTGGAGAGGACGCTCTCAATGGTGCCGCGGTAAAATGCAGTCATGACGGCCGGAGGAGCGCTCGCTCGCCTAAGTTTCCGCAGGAAGTACAGGCGGCGCTGGGCTTTCTTTGCCAGTGATGCGGTGTTGGTGGACCAGGAGAGATCCTCACTGATGTGCACCCCCAGGAACTTGGCGCTGCTCACTCGCTCCACCACAGCACCGTCGATGGTCAGCGGCAGGTGTTGGGTGTGACCCTTCCGGAAGTCCACAACAATCTCCTTGGTCTTGTCGACGTTCAGCAGGAGGTTGTTGTCCCTGCACCACGTGGTCAGAAGGTCAACCTCCAGCCTGTATCGAGTCTCGTCTCCCTTGGTGATGAGACCCACCAGAGTCGTGTCGTCAGCAAACTTCACGATACGGTTGTCGCTGTAGGTTGCAGTGCAGTCATGCGTCAAGGTATCACTGTAATATGAAAACGTCTCTGTATAATATAATATAATATAATATAATATAATATAATATAATATAATATAATATAATATAATATAATATAATATAATATAATATAATATAATATAATATAATATAATATAATATAATATAATATAATATAATATAATATAATATAATATAATATAATATCGGACTTAAATAGTTATTATATAATTACTACAATATATAGCCAGACCTATATGACCACTTAGTAGAGCATCTGTGTCATCTTATCAGCAGCCAGATACAAATATATATGTTGTGTCATTTGGCCTTTCAATGGGCCACTGTAGCCAATGATTCACACCCCTGTCTACCATTCTGATCAAATAAAGCAGGAGCCCTTTCTTGAATTGGAAATAAAGCTTGAACAGCACAAGCTGTGGTCTACAAAATGCTGAAGGTTTCATATTCATTCAGTGCAGAATGGAATCAACGCAACAATTTCCCATTTTCCTTGAAGGGAATTTCGTGCAGATTCTTAAGTCACTATGATAGAATGTTAATGTCAGGACAGGACGCTGTGCTGAATGACAAAGCGGGTGTGTAGGGCTTAGGAACTGTATTGAAAAGATTGTGCGGAAGGAGATGCCTTATTAACACCAAGGGACCTTGCATTTATTCTTGAGCTCTTTAATGAATGTGGCTATAAAGAAAAAACTATTCAATCACTGGCTATGCTTACACAGATATGCAAAAATGCATATCTTAGACAAGATTTTTTTTTTTAACAAATGCGTTTACATGATTTGGCGATAGAATATGTTTCTGTTTACAAAGTCGGTGTCCAGTACCTACAAAGTATTTTCTAAATGAACATACTGTAAAGCATTTGCGGTCAGTAGTTTTTATATACTCATCTTGGTTGTGAATTATCTACTTATTTATTTTGGTCATTTGATGTTTTTTTCTAAGCAAGGTAAGATGTGCATCTTCAATGAGTACGAAAAGCAAAGGTTGGGAACTGTTAGGGTTTGCAGAATATCTTCATCGTATGATTATGTTGGAATGTAACCTGTAATAATTTAATTAGTTTGCCCTGTCTAGACAAAATTAGTTTACCACTGATTGACTAAACGCAGAGGAAGCAATCAAAGTTGCTTTGTTTACAGAAAGTTGTAAAAGGCCCCCTGCTATGCTTTGATCAGCAGGGGACCGTCCGTCTTCACCCTATCCTGTGTGTTCCCACACCCCTACTTTCAACCCCCACTTTCAACCCCACTCTGTTTCTCTCAATAAATAAGCACCTGACGAGGCCTGAGTCAGACTTCATTCGACCATCGCTGTGAGCACAGCGACGAGTGAACTCTCCGCCTGCAGGTGTCTAAAATGACTAACTTGACTCCAGTGTGGTTCTTGCAAAATAAGTTAGAGTGAGCAGCACCCTAACAGGAACACAAATTTGATTGCATACTGGATGTTCTCAATCCCACACTTTAACCTATGTTGATTGACTGGTGCTGGTAATTCTCTTTCAAGATTCAAGAGTTTTTATTCGCCATGTTTGAGCGTGCCAAACAAGGAATTTGACTTCGGTAAATCACACCCTCTGTTCAACATTTAGGTGACTAACAACACAGGACATGTGAAAAATGGCAAATATTCTCAAACATCCCCTGATCTTAAACTCCCAAAAGGGCAAGGAAAAACTCAAAACTCCAGCTAGGGGAAATGAGAAACCTTGACACAAGACCACAGATGGGAAGGTCCCTCTTCCAGGATGACCAGGCTGCAATGGATGCAGAGAGGTTAGGGTTAGGGTTAGTACAAACAGTGTAGACAAACTCAAAAAAGGTGTGGAGAGAAGGATGTTATTGCACAGTAATGACTCTGAGACTCTAAGAGTGGTGTGAGTTCATCAGAGCAACAGCCTGGGGGAAGAAGCTGTCTCTGTGTCTGCTGGTTTTGGCGTACCGAGCTCTGTAACGCCGTCCGGAGGGGAGTAGTTCAAACAGACTGCAACCTGGGTGAGAAGGGTCTGTAGAGATGTTCCTTGCACGTTTCCTGGTCCTGGACAGGTACAAGTCTTGGATAGATGGGAGGTTGATTCCAATGATCTTTTCTGCAGTCCTGATTGTCCGTTGCAGTCTGTGCTTGTCTTCTTTGGAGGCCGATCCAAACCAGACAGTGATGGAGGTGCAGAGGACAGACTGGATGATGGCAGTGTAGAAGGTCTTCAGAAGCTCTCGCGGCAGGTTGAACTTCTTGAGCTGTCTCAGGAAGTACAGCCTCTGCTGGGCCTTCTTCCGGTCAGAGTCTATGTGGCCGGTCCATTTCAGGTCCCGAGAGATTGTGGTTCCCAGGAACTTGAAGGTGTCTGTGGAGAGAATAGTATTACTGCGGATAGTGAGGGGTAAAAGTGGTGAAGGGACTCGCCTGAAATCCATTGTCATCTCCACGGTCTTGAGCGGGTTCAGGTCCAGGTGGTTTTGGCTGCACCAGTGGACCAGTCGCTCCACCTGCTGTCTGTACGCAGTCTCATCACCATCCTGGATCAGTCCGATGAGAGTGGTGTCGTCTGCATACTTCAGGAGCTTCATAGGAGATTCACCTGAGGAGAAATCATTGGTGTAGAGGGAGAAGAGCAGTGGGGAGAGGATGCACCCCTGAGGGGCTCCAGTATTGCTGGTCCGGGTGTCAGATGTGATGCCCTCCAGCCTCACACGCTGTCTCCTGTTGGTCAGGAAGCTGGTGATCCACTGACAGGTGGAGGCAGGCACCGCAAGCTGGATGAGCTTCTGTTGGAGGATGTCAGGAGCGATGGTGTTGAACGCCGAGCTGAAGTCCACGAACAGGATCCTGGCGTACGTTCCTGGGGTGTCCAGGTGGTGCAGGATGTAGTGCAGTCCCATGTTGACCGCATCATCCACTGACCTGTTTGCCCGGTAGGCAAACTGGAGGGGGTCAAGCAGGGGGCCCGTGACCTCCTTCAGGTGGTTCAGCACTAACCTCTCGAAAGATTTCATGACCACAGATATCAGTGCGACGGGTCTATAGTCATTCAAACCTGTGATGGCGAACTTCTTGGCCACTGGAACGGTGGTGGAGCTCTTGAAGCACGAGGGCACCTCACACAGCTCCAGAGAACGGTTGAAGATCCGTGCAAAGGTGGGCGCCAGCTGCTCAGCGCAGACTTTCAAGCAGGAAGGTGACACGCCGTCTGGGCCCAGTGCCTTCCTGGTCTCTTGTCTCCGGAACATCTGGCGCACTTCCTCCTCGCGGATCTGGAGTGCGGGCGCGGCCTCTGCAAGACAGAGAGTGGGTGACAGCGATGATAGAGGTGTGGACAGAGCAGTTGTGGGGAGAGGTGAGTATGTAGATTGTGCTGCAGGAAGTCCCGTTGTGTGGGGGGACCGATCAAACCAGCAGTAGAACTTGTTTAGCTGGTTAGCAAGCCTTGGGCTCTCCACAGGACGGGGGGTTCGTTTCTTGTAGCCCGTGATGCTCTGCAGACCTTTCCACACTGTTGAGGGATCAGGATTGGCAGAGAGGTGTCTCTTCAGGTTCTCCCCGTAACACCTCCTGGCTTTCCTGACCTCTCGGTTCAGTGTGTTTCTGGTCTGCCTGAACAGGTGGCGGTCTCCGCTCCTGTAGGCCTCCTCCTTGACTTTGCGCAGCCTCCTGAGGTTCGGTGTAAACCAAGGTTTGTCGTCGTTGTACGTGGAGAAGGTCTTAGTCTGCACACACAGATCCTCACTGATGAAAACTGATGTATGATGTGACAGTGTCAGTGAGTTCATGGAAGTCTGAAGTTGCAGCTTCAAAAGCTCCCCAATCGGTGCAGTCAGAGCAGGCTTTGCCAAAATAAACATGATATATTTGACAGCACTCAATGTATCGACTAAATTATTGTGTTATCTGTTTATTTATTATTTATTCATCACTCTTACTATTGATTGTTTGAATTTTTGCCTTCTTGTTTTTATATTGTGTCGCGTACATGTTATGTCTATCGTGTTATGTGTCTCGTCACCGTGGGATAGAGAAAAACGTAATTTCGGTCTCTTTGTGTGTTGTGACATGTGGAGAGATTGACAATAAAGCTGACTTTGACTTTGACTTTGACGTAGCACAGTGTGAAAGTCCAAGGAAGTCAGTAAACATCAAACAAGGAGTCGTTTGAACACGGGCTGCATTTAGCCAGCAAGCAAAAATCAGATTTTTAGCCAATCTAGATTGAAAGTGGATGGCTCTTGTGTAGTCTGAACAGTAACAAATAACATAAATCCAATTTTTGCAAGACAAATTGAAACCAAATTCCGAAGATAGGTACAGTATACATGATTTGAACAGGGCATGTCTAAGTCTTAACTCCTCCAAACACACCAATCCATTTTTTACTCTCAGTGACATCCTTCTGCACAATGCAAGACAAATGCACCAATTTCAGTGTGGAAAGGTTAAGAATGGAGCACATCCAAGAAATTGGAAACAGCAGTCCTTGAAATGAGGAGGAAATGCATTGCCTTATCGGTGTATAGTGAAATAGCGCCATCCAAGCAAAGCTCGAGCGTACGTATGGAAACGAACCCATGAATGCACGTATTTTGTGTGTTGTCCCTTTAGCGTTTTTTGTTTTGATCCTAAACGGCTTACCTTAACTAGAATACCGAGGTGCATTTTATTCAAAAGTATCTTTAAACTACAATGACGAAGAACAAGCACTGCCACCGGAAGTAGTCATCCCAATTTACTTTCGCTTTGAACTAACATCAACAAATTGTGTATTATACAGTTTAATGTACACTGTGTTGATGTTTAATTGAAACCACTGGGATTGTACCTTTTGCTAAAGATGCAGGATTACAGTTAAGGTAAATTGTTTTAAGACAAACGGAC
This sequence comes from Syngnathus typhle, assembly GCF_033458585.1. Lineage (NCBI taxonomy): Eukaryota > Metazoa > Chordata > Actinopteri > Syngnathiformes > Syngnathidae > Syngnathus > Syngnathus typhle. The sequence continues at coordinate 6,057,018 of NC_083738.1, read as the reverse complement.
AAAAACTTTAACACAGTTATTTGCCTATGTTTCATTGTCTTGTTCATGCGTTGGGTGACTTCTGGAACCACGTCTAAATATTGGTCCAATTTGTGTCAAACATTTTTTGGTGGTAGCCACACACACGCACAAGCAATTAGAATGGAAGGGTTGTGTGCATAAGTGGGGATAGATACTAAAGTTGGTATTCATGTGAATACAAAGATGTTCAACACTGTTATTGTCACACAATGTTCTGCTTCCTCTCTTTTGGTTGGTGAAAGCAAGACAGCAATCTTTTAGTCTGGTAGTTCAACATGAGTCATTTCCTGTGCAAAACTGCATCGTGTATGTGCACAGTGGCAACTCTCAAACAAGCAAACATGGGAAATAAGTATGTCCATTACACACGGTACACAAAGAGAGTGTCGATTGACAAAATAGGAAACACAAAACATAAGCAGAATCAGTTCATCGAAACACTGCTCTCAATCGGCTGTAAACAACCACTTCAAGTCAAGTCAAGTTTATTTGTATAGTCCTAAATTACAAGCAGTCTCACAGGGCTTCACATAGACAAAAATCGACAATTATTCTCAAAGCATTCCCTGATCTTAAGCTCCCAAAAGGGCAAGGAAAAACTAAAAAAAACCCTACCAGGGGAAAATGAGAAACCTTGAGAAGGGACCACAGATGGAAGGTTCTCTAGTACGGTTATCTATAGTTATAGTGGTTTCCTTAAATAAGTGTTGATAACGAGTTGGACCAATTATCAATCTCAGTTTTATCTGGGTTTTATCTACGAAGGAAGTTGAGGGACATCCATTGCTTGATCTCCGCGAGGCACACCTCAAGATTACAACAATCCCGCAGATCTGTCATCGATAACGGCATATATAATTGGGTGTCATCCGCGTAGCATTGAAAACTAATATTATATTTACGTATTATGTCCCCCAGCGGAATCATATAAATATTAAATAGAATTGGTCCGTGTACAGATCCCTGTGGGACACCACACGTAACATTATAGAGCTCAGAGGACGTGTTGCCATGGACCACTCGGTGCGTTCTGTCTGATAGATAGGAAGAGAACCAGCCTAGTGCTGACCCTGAAATACCAACACAACTTTTAAGACGCCCGAATAAAATATCGAAGTCTACAGTGTCGAAGGTAGCACTAAGATCGAGTAGTAACAATACAGATGAAGTGTTTGAATCCATAGCTATAAGGAGATCATAAGTCACTTTAGCAAGTGCTGTCTCAGTGGAATGACTAGCTCTAAAACCAGACTGAAAAGAGTCATATCGATTATTGGTGACCATGTAATCAATAAGCTGCTGCGCTACTACTTTTTCAAGAAGTTTTGCTATGAATGGGAGGTTTGAAACTGGCCTCTAATTACTGAGACAGTCCGCGTCAAGGTTTGGTCGCTTAAGTAACAGTTTAATGATAGCGGTTTTAAAGGCTGTTGGCACTATATCCCAGAGGAGACAGATTGATTATATTTAAGACGGACGGTCCTAAAATTTGAAATAATTCTTTAAGTAGTTTTGCTGGAAGCGGGTCGAGTAAACATGTTGTTTGTTTAGCCGCACTAACATAGTCATTGCTGTCATTGTTTATTTCATTCCCAAAAGTATATGAACCCTTGGGAATTTTTGCAACTGAATATTAAATACGTACAATGTTCAGAGGTCGCAAAAGTTATCACACTGCACTTAAGGCAAAGTTCTGATTGTTGTGTAGAAAAGAAGACTACGGTAAAAGCAAAAGTGCCGTTTAGAAATCTGTACCAAAAAATGCAACATTAGCTAATGACAACCACTGGAAAATGTATATCTTAGTACTGTGCATTTTTTGTAAAGGATGAAAACTCTAGACACTAGTGGCATTAGGCTGGTGCAAGAGTCAAAACATGCTTGGTGCCAAAAACATCAATCACATAAGTCTCTTAAATGAGGTCATAGATGTGAAATATTTCGGTTCTCAGAATCTCTTCTCATCATCGTTAATGTTCCCTGCAGGGCTAAAGTGGAGTTTCATCAGTTTTATTCACTGCCTAGACCAGGGTTGGGCAAACCTTTTAACTTGCGGGCCGAATTGGGTTCTAAATTTTGACCGGGGGGGCCAAACCAGGAGCAGATGGATGTAGTGTCATTAGGTCAATGCATAAAAGGTCTTTACTTTTAGGTAGTAAAGCATGGATGTTCAAAATTTTTTTGAAAACAAATGCATTTATTAACAGCATTAAAAAATATTTCACCAAAAAACTACTATTGGTGATTCTCATTAAATACAACACTGTTATTATGAATAATAGTTTCCATCACTTCAGCGCCTGCAGGTCAGATTTATGAAATATGTTTATCTTATGAGATAACATCAAACGGCAAACATTCTGACCAAATACATCATCTTGAAGAATCAGTGAAAGAATACATCTAAATAAAGTACCGTAATTTTCCATGTAAAATGCGCCCCCGTGCATAATCCTAAAAATGGCATGTCGATGCTGGAAAAAAGCCTGTACCCATGTATAATAAGCACCCAAATTTTGACTCTTACTTAAGTCCGTAAACGTAAAATTATTTCAGAAAAAAGATTATCTTCGGGAACAACCGGATGTTATTCTGCCGGTCAGTATCACTGCGCATGCGCTAGCAAACTTGATAGCGGAGAAATGTTTCGGATTTGTGTAGGGTACATTGTGACAGCAAACGAGCAGGTGATCGAGCAAGCGTCTGATACGAGAGCATTGTGTTTGTATGGAGCGTGTTTGAAGTGAACAGCAGAGAAGAAAGGAACAAGGCAAAGTGTTGTGAAATAAAATATTACCTGTAATACGCATTTAGGTAGAGAACTGAACTCTCGCTCTTTATATAGCTGACGTGTCTTGCGCATCCGGTCTGCGCATCTGTAATGGCGGCCTCCGTATGATATCCGGTCTGCGATGGAGATCAAAAAACAAACAATATTTGACAATAACACACCATCAAGGATTGCACCATCGCATCAAACGATGTGTCGTCAATTATGAATTTTACTGACTAAGTGTGTTGGGCAGGATAGCTGAATGCGATGCGCGATTGACAACAAACAAGAAGAAAGGTGATTTCAAGTTTTATTTCGAGGGAGGTTTTCTTCAAAAATTGTTGTACCCATGCATAATGCGCACCCCAGATTTTAGGACAATAAATTTGTTCAATTTTGCGCATTATGCATGGTAAATCACGATAATAAAGAAATCAATAGTATTGTTGGTCTTTCTTTTTTGCTAGTGCATCATGGTCTGGAGTAAAATTTGTTGTGGTAATTCTTTGGATAGAGCGGAGGTGTCAGTCAGTTAACCTAGATCTGTGACAGGCTTTGTTGATGTGGCTGAAAGTCTGCTCACACACGTAGGTCGAGCCAAATTGTCCACTCTTTTTTAAACACTCGGCACTCAGTGTCCACCTTTCTTTTCCTCGGGCCACTCATTTTAATGGAAGGATTCCAGGGGAAGGTTTGTGGGTGGCATAGCGTAAAACCTTATCTGTAAGCTCAGCGCGTGAATTTCTATATGTATGGTTTTTCTATGGGTTTTTTGTGTGTGTTTTTTTGTGCTGAAAAGTCTTATTTTATATTATATCTTGGAGGTGCAGTGACCATGCGGAGCAGTACTTTTTGATGCTACATATTTAGCTTTAGGAATCAATGAACACAAAAAAAAAAAAAAAATTGAGGCACTTGCTTTTCACCCCTAATTCTAAACACGAATGTTCCAAATTGTAATGACAGCATTCAAGAGTGGAATGAAAAGCAGTGACAAAAAGGCACAGATACACTGCACTGGGTTGTGCAACAACGGATTGTGTGCTTCATTACCATGGTGAAATGGGTCACTCAGCAAACTATGCGTGGTCACAAATATTACAATAACATTCTTATATGAATGGCGCAAAGTCGGCTTCTCTGTTGTTTTCCTCTTATTTAAAGAAAGTGCACAAAAAGAAAAGTATAATCTTGTTTTTTTGCTTTTTTTAAGGAAGCATTGATTAGTCATCCAAACCTGTCCACTGGAGTTCGTGCGTGTGCGTGCGTGTGTGTGTGTGTGTGTGTGCGTGTGTGTGTGTGTGCGTGTGTGCGTGTGTGTGCGTCTGTCTATAGAGTTCACGTTGAGTTTTTCTTTTTCTGCAGCGAGGAGATACAATTTTCAGCACTTATCAGATGAGGAAGCAAATTGAGATTGCCTAACTGCTTGAAGTCCCAGAATGAGGGTAAGCATAATTATAAGAGTAAGGTATGTGTTGTTTTATTCCTTAGCTGTTGTTGGTCTCACAATTTCAGTAGAAACTTGTGAACCCAAATCCCTCAGGAAAAAGAGTTACAATATTTAGTTGTTTTTTTTAAATAGCATTCTGCCTATCAACATAAGTCCACCAGATGTGCTTGCTTTGCATTTAAATATGCAGAGTTCACCTTGAATAAACATTTCACTGGCAGCCGGTTGCAACCCAAGACCAAAGCACAATATTATGATGACCTCACTTTTACTACTGGAACGCCATCAAAAGCTGTCACACTTAAAATAGATTTGAATTCAATAAAATAGTCATCATCACTTTTGATTTATTATTTTACAGCACTCATCATTCATTTCAACAGAAGTAATGATGTGAAATACGACTAAAAAAGTTACAACACAAGCTACATTTAAAAAAAAAAAGAGCTCTTGATTAAAACTCCTTTTATCTGTCCGCCCGCCTTTCCATCCGTCCATCCATCCTCTACATGACCTGTTTGTGGAGCAATGTGTTCATACTTATGATTATACCATTACCGTATAATCTCAAATAAACTGTCTCTGAATATTACCAGTGTCATCTTAAATATAGCTTTAGCCCAATTGTTGCGAATATTTGTAAAACATGGGCAATCGCATAGAACCATGTGTATTGTTGCTATTGTGTGGTGCACTCCATATGATTAACACACCACACACATCTGTCCACCGACAATCAAGAGTATTGTCCCCCAACCAGACGTTTCGCGCAATCAAGCGTAGCCTGACTTAATACAGCGATGTCCTGCAGGGCATCCAGAACGTCCAAAAGTATCAAATAAAAAGGGTTGTAGCTTGGCTTGCCATTAGCTTATCTGGTAAGTAGATTGCAATGACGAGTTCTTGCCAACTACTTTTGTATTCATTTCTATTGTAAATGACTCGGTGTCCCTATTATAAACACTCAACAAGGTGGTCATCAATTTGTAACGTCAAGCAACAGACCACAGTCAGACCTTATTTGGATGTGCTTCCATCTTCAGCAACAGATCCCATCCTGATTGGATATCCTTTGCATGTCATGTGACAATCAAGGTAAGGTTAGTCATAACTGACATTTCTGATTGGTTGGGCTAAGCATTTACTGAGCAGATCGTATGGAATAAAACATTAACATAACCCACAATGCAGGATAATAAATCAGGAGAATCTATAGAGTTATCATATAAAAGGATAGTGTCTTTAAAATTTGACAGATTATCTTAATGTACCCAAGCTTTTCAGATAACATTGCAGTAAACGTCTAATTGACCCTTTTTATCACCAAACAGACATGTCTAGAGTAGCTTTTAATCTACATGGAGCTGCTTATTCAGAGTAGTGTCAGATTTATCATTATGTCAAGTAGGCAAACCTTAGCTAAGAAAAGACAAACAAATTGATCCTGCTGTGGCTTTAATGTTTCAGATTAGACTACAAGACCAACAAATATAATAATAGCTCTACTATGAATACACTGAAAAGAAATACGTACTTAACTCTCAGTTGCACATAATTAAATCATGGAGATTTTCTAAGTTTTTCCCCCCAAAAATATTCAACTCGTGAATGTTACTTTAACATAGTCATAAATAAATCAGCCTTTCTAAAGTTGTGTTTGTATTCTTGCTCAGCTTTCATAATCAGTGGTCAGTCCAAGTTATACGCTTCCCCAAAGTCATCTGGAAAGACTTTCTGCAAGATACAGAAGTGTGTCCTTTCCAAAAGAACATTAGTGGGATCAAAGACTGGCTCATTGTTGACATACAATCAAAGAGTGTTGGACAAATGACAAATTGCAGTCTCAATGTGTACCCCAAATACTGTGAATAGGAACTGTTTCGGAAGATCACTTCACAACATGTTTTTACATGGCAAAAGTCCTCTTGTCACTGTTTTGAGAGGGACGTGATACAAACAAAGCCTTGTGCTAAACCGTCATGTGGTTGGAGGTGTTTTACAGCTGCTAGACGCCACAGTTGACGTTACGGAGTGTCATGTTCCATTCTGGCTCGTCACCAACTTCCATGCATCACGAGACAGATACCAAGGCCTCAAGCACAGTCTGCAGTTGACCACAATGACAGAGTGCAGGTAAAGACTTTTGGAATGGTGAAATGTAACTGAGGGTGACTTGCAGACAGTCAAGACATTTGATAATTTCATTCAGTTCGAACCTTTATTTAAACATCACTGAAAAGAGAGAGAGGACATAGAAACAAACAACAAAAAAACAAATACATATTATCGAAAAGAGTTACAGTACATTCAAAAGCCAATTGTTTTTAGTCACATTGTTAAAACTGTTCATGGTACCGATTATGTTGAGTTTGTGTGACGGTTGTAGAGTATTCCAAGAAGATGCAGGAGAAAAACTGAAACAACTTTCTCAAGTTCAATCTCTGTGCAGTGACTTGAATGTGTTGAGCAGGGTGCCCTTTGTGGTGGTTGATTATACTGCTAGGAGCGGATTTCCACCATCACTAACAAAATAATTACCGTAATTTTCGGACTATAAGTTTTTTTTCATAGTTTCGATGGGGGGGCGACTTATGCTCAGGAGCGACTTATATATGGTTTTTTTTTTCACAAATCTTTACTTGATCATTAACACATCACTTACTTACAAGTATAGTTGACCACTTCCCATGTTATTTTTAGTATAGTTGATCACTTCACATGCTTTGATATCTTTATCTTGAACATATTCAAAACATGAAAAATAGAGAGAAAAAATCAAGTAAAGTAATTAACACTTTAAAGCGCCATATCCTCTGGACATGTCCTTTGTCACCAGGATGACATAAAGGACGAGAAATTTGATCGATGGATTTAATGATTTGGAGTGACACAAATGGTTTGATAATATTGTTGTTTATGTGATAGTTATTTAAAATATAGTTTATATATCATTGTATGGGCCTGTGGAATAATTTGAACTGCGGCGCGGCACACGGCATTGTTGACAAAGGACAATCGATGGATTTAATGAATTGGAGTGACACAGATGGTTTTATAAACGTGTTATTTATGTGATAGTTTTTTTTTAAATAACTGAATGTTACCTCAGGCCCGTTCTCAGGTCCTCGTTTGTGTTTGTCACGTTAGCATACCGTATCGTTTAGCCTGTTGTTGCTCGTTCATGTCTGTTCTTGGTGTTGGATTTTGTCGAATAAATTGCCCCCCAAAATGCGATTTATAGTCCGGAGCGACTTATATATGTTTTTTTTTCACATTTTTGGGCATTTTATGGCTGGTGCGATTTATACTCCGGAGCGTTTTTCCATGTATAATGCGCAAAATCTAACTAATTTATTGTCCTAAAATCTGGGGTGCGCATTATACATGGGTACAAAAAATTTTTTATTTTTAAATCCGGATATGATACGGAGGCCGCCATTACAGACGCGCTTTCTTCTCTGCTGTTCAAACACGCTCCATACGAACACAATGCTCTCGTATCAGACGCTTGCTCGATCACCTGCTCGTTTGCTGGCACAATGTACCCTACACAAATCCGAAACATTTCTTCGCTATCGAGTTTGCTAGCGCATGCGCAGTGATACTGACCGGCAGAATAACATCCGGTTGTTCCCATAGATGATCTTTTTTTCTGAAATACTTTACGTTTATGGAGTAGGAGTCAAAATTTAGGTGCGTATTATACATGGGTACAGGCTTTTTTCCAGCATCAACATGCCATTTTTAGGGTGCGTATTATACATGGGGGCGCATTATACATGGAAAAAAACGGTATTCATCCATTTTCTATACTGCTTGTCGCCACAAGGGTCACGGGCGTGCTGGAGCCTATCCCAGCAGTCATCGGGCAGTAGGCGGGGTACACCCTGGACCGGTTGCCAGCCAATCGCAGGGCAAACAGAGATGAACAACCATTCACACTCACATTCACACTCACATTCACACCTAGGGACAATTTGCATGTTTTTAGGATGTGGGAGGAAACTGGAGTACCCAGAGAAAACCCTCACGGACACGGGGAGAACATGCAAACTCCACTCAGGGAGGGCTGGAGGTGGAATTGAACGCGCACCCTCCGAACTGTGAGGCGGATGTGGTTTAATGATAATTCATTACTTATTTAATTAATTTGATCATTAATTACCCAATATTCACTACACTGCTTTGAATGTGAGTCCACATTTCCTGGCAAAATTGCACATACAAAAATCTTTGTTATGAAGACTTGTGAACATTGGTGATCACAAACGTTTCAATCTTTATCTACATCTTGTTTCTAATAATAATACAACTGTGATTTTAGTGTCATTGAAAAGATACAATATTTTCCTTCTTTGTGTTTTTGCATTACTTCATAGAAGCTTGCCCTAACTTCTGAAGACAACCGCTCGGTAACATTTCATTGTTCACGTGTATCGAGTAAAGACTTCTTGCATGATGGAGAATCTCCCTTCAGTGACATTTGCTGTGCAAATAGTGAAAAGGTTAATGACTAAGAAATAAATTGTACATCACTTCAGGTGGAGGTCTTTTGATTCATTCATTACAAAAACAATTTGAAAGGAGACTTGTTCCATGTGTACATATTAAACTTCTGTCTCCTATGAGAAAATGATTATATATATGCATGATCCCAACTTAGGTCATATTGCTTTGAAAGTACATTAGATCATGTTGAAGCTTGTTCAGCGGCATTGAAAAGGTGAGGAGACGTCATCTCTGGGGAATATCTGACTCTGTCATTTTTAATCATCCGTCACAGTGTGAGAGAGTGAGTAATAGCAGAGGTTTCCTAATTGATGATAATAAACATTTAAAGTTGTCTGATTAACTATTCACATCCACTTAATTCACAGTAAAGGGAAATGTACTTTCGGCAGTTTGCAAACACATTTGATTAAGGCTGCGTTAGACACATATAATCTTATCAATATAATTTCTAGTAGTAGTGTGGTCGCTTAATAAGTGGAAAGGAATGTGCAGACTACATGAATTTGTTTTCTTCAAAGTAATGTAGAACAGGATGTCCAGAAAGGGAGCATATCTCAAGGCCGATGGGGAACGCAAAAAACAACTCGTCTTTGTGGTCCAGACACCTGTGCTGAGCAGGGGAAAACCCAAACGAGGAGGAGATGACCATCGACCAATCACCACACAATATTTTGCATGCTTGAATATTCATATTGTGTTTCTTTAAAACTGGGCAACCCGGAAGAATGTGTCGTCTTTTCTGGTCACGAAGGCACACGAGTTTTTGTGTTAAGGACCCTAGACACAGGCGCCTGTATTAGCTTGCTTTGTCAGGATTAAACAATTGGTAAATTCGGCCTAATTGATCTACTGGTCTTCTCTTTGACAGAACAAACTCGCAAAATTGTTAGGTGCGACAGTGTGTGGATTAGGGCATAACAAATAATGAGTGGAGTGTTGATCATAATTTGGAGTCAGATCAATAGCTAAAATCCGTATCCTAACAACAGGCACCTACGTATATTCGGTTTGACTGCAGTGAATTATCGGACTTCATACACAAAGAGACAAAGAATTTCTGATTGAAATGATAACCCTCTATCTTCCGCGTGTTTGTTTACGGAAACAGTCCGTTGGACGTACTGAGAGATAAGTCGATAGTGTCACTTCTCACTTCCGTCTGTGCACAGTTCATCCTATTAGTAAAACGTTCTTGTCCTTCGGTTGCCTAACCCTAACCTCCGTCTCAGACGGGCAGGCAAGACATTCCACCCCTGAGACGGAATGCCCATCTCTGCTTGGCACGTATCTTCTGCCCACACTTCCTACACATGGACCAAAAGAATCAAGATTATTGAAATATTATTGAGTATCCAAGGTCAACTATACTCAATCAGATTATCAGTTTCAAAAATGTAATATGTTTAGGTGATCTTAAAAACATCTTCTCATTAAATTTAACTACAGGGTAAGATAATGCTAAGCCTGGTAGGTCTGTCACTGTATATTTAATCTTCTATGACTTCCATTTACAGGATCCATTCATCAACTTGTCAAATGCATGAGGTAGCAAAATTTGGGAGAGCAGCTCTGGAAGAATACCCTATAGCCTAGCCCAAATGTGTTCTTGTCAAGCTGAGCAACCTATTTGACTACTGAGAATATAGAGGTAAATGTAAGAACGGATGAACAATGTGATGAATGAATCACTTTAGAAAGTGATCTGCTCAAGTTCACTGAAATGTTTTTTTGTTTTTGAATGTAACATTTGCGAATGACACAACACTAGCATTATTATTCTCACATTCAACCCACCCAAATAAAGGCTCTTACACATTTACAAATAGCTCATCCTCTCTCAGGGCAACGAATGTAACCAGCACCATCAATGCACCAGGCGCATCTCACACCAGTACACATTCTGAGAGCACAGGGCTCACAGTTTTTTCCATTCCCAGCCCTTTTCACAGACAATCACAAAATCCAATAGTTGTTTCAGTATGGGTTAGTTGTTCAAGTACAGGTTACTTTGGACATCTACATAAAAATGCAAGGTGTTTATATTTTTTATGAGACTGGACTTTATTACAAGGTCATTCATTAAAATGTTTCATGTTGACAGAAAATAAACACAAAAACAAATTTATTGCATTAGTAAACCCAGAAGAACTCTTTTATCAAGTTTTACTTTTTCATTTAGGAACATACGTATATGGATGGTTATTTGCACGTTTGCATGCTCAGTGACAAAAACAAAGTTTGATTTTTTTTCCCAAACAATGGTAAACATTGCAGTAACTATGCAAAATGCACAAAAATATTAGCAGTTTGATGCAAAAGTAATTCTTCCGCCAACTTTGTCTCAATCACCCAAAAAATTGTCTCTTCTTGATAAAGATACTTTATGAGAACGCTTCTGACCCTCTTTCCTTCACTGATCAAGCTGTATCCCCTCACTTCTGGTTTGGAGTTTGGCTGGTTGTCTTTGTGATGTTAAAGGCTTTCAGCAACACGAATGTCATCTATTGTGTCTATAAAATCCTCACAGTATTATGCAGTATGAAACATGCGTAATTGAGCGAGGGCAGTTTTTGGCCATTGATATCAAAAAGCCGAGCTTTAGCCTCCCGAAGGCACATTCTACGTATAACCATGCACACTCTGCATATAGGAAGTCCAAAATACTGCCGTTGACCTCCCTTCATTTGCGAATTCCTCTATTAGATACGGCAGTAAGGGGTAAGCGGCGTCGCCCGGAATGTAAACTGGAATAGGTGCTTCACTGTCCACAATTTGCCTTGGACAAGGAGGGATTTTTCAACTTTTGAAACAGTCATTGAGAGCAGAGTTTGGAAAAACATGAGTGTCGTCTACGCTCCCTGGCCAATTTACTGCCACATTCATGAAGCAGTAATTATAGTCACAAGCAACCGGAATGTTTTGCGAGAAAGCTTTTTTTCTTTCTGTTTATGTGGAATCAGTGGAATATGCGTCCAGGCGTACCATCCACAGCACCAAGGCACAACTTTTTTGACTATGGTTACTGGTGGTCTCATGATTATAAACTGCCCCTTAATGTGAGGACGTAATAGCACTGATAACGACAGACGCAAAGATCTTGATATTCTTTAGTCTCCAGTGATGTTTTTCAGCCAGTGGGTACATCTGGTACAATTGACTCTTAAGTAAATTGATAGCAGACTGCTGAATTTTAGCTCTAGACCCGGGGTCCCCAAACATTTTCCTGTAAGGGCCACATAACTCTTCCATTCTCTGATGGGGGGCCGGTGTCAGTTTGTAACAGAAAAAGTGTGACGATCGTAGGGGAGCTTAAAAAATTTATTGTTTCCCAGAAAGCCACACATAACCAAATAACGGTTATTTAATAACCCTTTCCAGGTTCTTTACAGAAAAAAAGTCAGGAAACAAATAATAACACTATTAATGAAATAAATAACAACTAAATAACCCTCTCTGAGTTCTTCACAGAAAAAACAGGAAATAAATAACTAAATAACTCTCTCTGGGTTCTTCATAGAAAAAAAAAGCCATGGAACATTAACTTTCTGTTGTGCCATGCACAATCTTAACAGATAAAAGTTCAGCTCAGTTGTCAGAGCAGAATCTGTCTGACACATATGAGCAGTCTCTTAAAGTTCTTGTGTTCCTGCCTTATAATCCTTCTGTAGGTTCCAATCGGCTTGTAGACACCGCTGTCTTTTTTGTTAAAGTTTGCTAGTGCGTCATAGTCTGGAGTAAAATTTGTTGTGGCAATTCTTAGGCGAGATCCGAGGTGTTGGTCCGTTTACCTCGATCTGTGACGGGTTGATGTTGACGTTCATGTGGCTGAACGTCATATCGCGTACGTCGAGCCAAATTGGCCACTCTCTTTTAAACGCTCGGCACTGTGTCCACCTTGCTTTTCCTTGGGCGACTCATTTTAATGGAAGGATTCCAGGGGAAGGTTTGTGGGTGGCTTTAGCGCAAAACTGGATCTGAAAGCTCAGCGCGCGAATTACAAGAATGCTGTCACAGCCCACGCTCTAAATTCGGGACTGATACAAATAGAGCGCGAGTGCGCCATGTCCGTACTACTGAGTATGTACACGCACTTGTGAGTGTGTACCGAGCTTTCTGACACGGCTTCCGGTAGTAAATGTGCAGGCGAGCGCTTGCCCATCTACTGGGGAAACGCAGTCATTGCAGGCAAAATTACCCAAAAAAAAAGTTCAACAATACAATTTGTTCAGGGTTGGCGGGCCGGATTAAACGGTCCCGTGGGCCGTATCCGGCCCGCGGGCCGTAGTTTGGTGACCACTGCTCTAGACCCTTGGCTAAAGCACAGTCAAACCCGCAGTCATGGAGGGACACCGTAATAACCCGCTGTAACACAAATGCAACACACGGCGAGTGCTCAGAAGGGAGACGTCACGCTGCTGCCATCATTTATTTTCATCACTATTTGTTCCAATAGTGGTAACTTATTCTGTTATCTCCCACTTCTTAGCAACATCCAGAAACGGACAAGCATGTGCTTTTTGTAAAATGTCTTTGCTCTGTTTTTCTCTGTGTTTCCGCTGTGTTCCTCTGCTTTCTGGCTATATTTCACCCTGCATTTAACCTCAGGAACATAAAAATGTTACGGAAGGAAGTTGTGGTCAAACTTTGTCTTAGTATTAAATAGCATTATTTTATTTTAAGGTGTCAATATTTCCAGATTGATCATAGGCTCTTAAGAGAGTGAGAAACAAAGAGTGTCCCGAGAGTCAGCGGATAAGGGCTGACTTCAATGCAGGAGACCGGGCTTCCATTGCTGGTCAGGGTTAAAGCTGCGGTTGGGTCCTTATGCAAGACCCTTGAAGCTATACGCCAGGGGTGTCAAACTCATTTCTTTCGCGGGCCGCATTGTAGTCATAGCTTATTTCGGAGGGCCATTATGACTGTCAACCCAACTAAACGTATGACCACCTCATATTATATACAGTAAAAGCTATAAAACAAACTGACAAATAACTTGTTTTCAAATCAGACGAGTAGAAACTGGTCAAATATTTTAAAAAAAAGGTATTAGTAAAAGTGGAGACAATTTGCAATTCTAGTAATGACACACATTTGATGCAAAATTTGTCTTCGCAGGCCAAATGAAATGATGTGGCGGGCCATATCGGGCCCCCGGGCCTTGAGTTTGACACCTGTGCTATACGCTGATACCTCGGATAGTAATACAATTAATGACATAAAAAAATATATAGTATAGAAATATAGTATACCGGCTTGGACGTTGGCCGGGGTCAACAAGGTCTGCGTCAGGTGTTAGGGGATCAGGACACAGTGGTGATGAATGGGCTACTGTAACAGGACTCAGTATTGATGGAGCATGAAGAAAAAAAAAAAGATACTAAAAGAGTAGTAACCCCAGTGAGATGATAGGCAGTTCATGCAGAGAATGTGTGGAGGCATTTATTCTTCTGAACTCCGCATCCACATTGAGCAATAATCAATTACAGCCTCAAACATCAGCAATAGGAAGTTGTTATTGCTGGTGGAGGAAATACGAAAAACATTAGCGGATCAATTTCAGCTTCTTATCAGCCAGACATGAGAACTCCTTGTTGCAGACAAGCAGCCAAAGAGTCCCCCCCCCCCCCCCCCCCGATGGCGACCTTGTTCACTGATGCCGGTGAGGCGTCTGGAGCCGATGGTCGCGTGCGGCCCCTGTCCATCCAGCCGAGTGTCCAAGTGTGCACACTATTGCCTATTTAGTGCACTATTAAGGGGTTACACTATTTTGTAGAGGTGTCCGAATGTATAGAATACACTTGGAAAAGTAGTGACCATCGATGTCTACTCAAAGGTTATGGACCACAATGCATTGTGAGCAGGAAAACAACATTTTACAAGCGTGAGTATCAAAGCAGTATAATTAATTAGTTTAATTTAACTGAAAAGATGCACAACAAAGAAATAGAATAAAGTTTAAAATATCACCTGATATGCGACAAGGAGAAAAGCAGTGAGCTGGCTGTTCCAATTGCCAAACAGAGCGAGGAAATTCTCGTGCTATATATAACGTGGGACTATATAGTGAATGAGGTGTTAGGGGATAAGGGTGTACATTCGGAGATAGCCATAGAGCACAAGTGTCAAACTCACGGCCCAGGGGGCAGATACGACCCGCCACATCATTTTATCTGGCCTGCAGCTGACGGCACCAGAAGCATTTGTTTCAAAAGATTTTTTTCTTCAACGTCACGTCCACTCTTTATTGATTGATTCCTTCAAACTGTCTCTTTGTCTGTCTGCCGCAGCTAAATGTTCAATGGAAACAGATAAGTGCCATGATAGGGTATAATAAAATGATTATTCCTGAAATTCTCAGTTATTCACAATCAAGGACAGCATTCACCATTTTATAAACAACTGTTTGAGCAAATAGTCCAATAGCAATAGTTTGAATGCAACATTTCTTCAGGAAACGTGAAGAATTTAAGGATTTCTTCATCTACATAAACAAAAGTTTCAGAGAATTTGGAGAAATCCCTGCATGTTAACGATAAGGCCGAAAACCACCATTGACCTTCAATTCCTCAGGTGACACTGCATTCAAATCGACCATCTAAATGGAAAGGATATTGTCACATGGGCTCAGGAACACGTTAGAAAACAATTGTCAGATAACACAATTCATTCCTACATCTACAATTGCAAGATAAAACTACAATGCAAAATGTTTGCTATATTTCAACACCAAGAAATGCCGCAAGCACTCCACGCCAGACGCTGGGCATGATAAAAGAGCTCCAATATTTTTGGCTTCCGGCATCTCAAGGTCGAGAATTTATTGTGTCTGGATTTTTCGTAATAAACATTCAATATACGTTTGCAAATGCTTAGTTTTTACGTTTACGTTTTTATGTTAAGTGCATAATGATGAGTATTTAAGCTCATTAATGCAGTGCTATGCCAATGCACCATTGCATTCCCATAGCTTAAATTTCTATCTACAATGGTTATGACCACACAGTCAACATGGGCAGCTCTCTGTTCTTGTGTCAAGATCAGAAGAGGAGAGGAGCTGGGTGCGGATGTTGTCAACCTTAGCGGTAAAGAAGGTCATAAAGTTATTGGACACTACCTCTGAGAATTCTGTTGGAGTGGTGAGTTGGGGTTTGAGAAAGTGGTTGATAGTTGAAAAGAGCTATTTGGAATTTCCAGGGGTATTGTTTATGATATTAGAATAGAACTGGGCACGTGCAGTCCCAAGGGCTTTTGAGTAGGCCTTCTGATGTTCTTTGTAGGCCTGTCAGTCCTGAGGCTTTGAGACGACGGATGCGTCCAGTTGACTTCATCAGACGCAGCTCACTGGTGTACCAGGGGGCTGAGCGTGAAAAAGTGACTGTTTTGGTTTTTTGGGGGGCGTGGATACCTAGAAGTTTGGCCAAAGAGTTATTGTAATGGTCCACAGAAAAACGTAATTTCGGTCTCTTTGTGTGTTGTGACATGTGGAGAGATTGACAATAAAGCTGACTTTGACTTTGACTTTAATGAATTGGAGTGACACAGATGGTTTTATAAACGTGTTATTTATGTAATAGTTTTTTTTAAATAACTGAATGTTACGCCAGGCCCGTTCTCAGCTCCTCGATTGTGTTTATGTCACGTTAGCATACCGTATCGTTGAGCCTTTTGTTGCTCCTTCATGTCTGTTCTTGGTGTTGGATTTTGTCGAATAAATTGCCCCCCAAAATGCGATTCATAGTCCGGAGCGATTTATATATGTGTTTTTTTACATTTCTGGGCATTTTATGGCTGGTGCGACTTATACTCCGAAATGACTTATAGTCCGAAAATTACGGTAATCTTTTTTTTTTAGCGGCATTTAACTAGTGGTCACAAGTTACCATAGCAGCGCTATGCGCATTTTGTAAATGTATATGTAGATGGAGCTAAAGTATACATACTGTAAATATGATTTTAGGACTCTTTTATTATTATAACAACTTTTTATAACAAGGTACAATACTGTAAATATGTTTTCAGAAGTCTTTTATTATACCAACTTATTTTATAACAAAGTACAACACTTCAAATATGTTTTTAGAACGCTTAATGTAACAATGTTGTTGTTTTTTTGGCTGGAAAAAATCCGCGAGGCCGCGATAAACGAACCGTGAAGTAGCGAGGGATCGCTGTATATCATTCAAAGGACACTATGTATATACTGAAATACATACTTTATGAGTGTTTACCACCCGGCGTAAACTCATAAATGCATTGAGGGAGATCCTCCATGATGAGTCACAAAGTGAAGAAAATGATCTGATATGCACTGACGTGGCTACAATACCAATGCCAAAAATATCTCATAAGGTATCATCTTATATGTAAACTAACAATGGGGACATTTATCCTGCAAATCATTATGTAGTTAAGGGTTACGATGTACGTCAAAGCTACAGTTAATACAAAAAGTCTACACAATCTAGTTCAGATGTCATGTGGGGGGGTTATAAAAATGAGAAAAAAATAAATAATATCCTTGTCTTACATAACCTGCATCTAAATTTATACATACTTGCATTGGCTTTTTCTTTATTTCAGCATGCTGTGATTTTTGGAGTTGCAAGTTAAGAACTGTATATGTTCAAAACAACACGATCACTCGATCATAACTTGCATTCCAAACTTAAATGGACATGAACAAAATTCACCACAAGATTCACCTGCAATGCCCCAAATTGCGTGTATCATCTTAATTGTGAACATGCATGGCTTTCTTTTATTCCATTACGGGTTTGAGTACCACTGTCAATGTCTTATGTTTTACCAAGTGTACCGTAGCTGCCTGAACAGTCACAGCTGAATTAGTGAGCCAGTTCAGTTGCAGACACCAGAGCAACCAATTTCATGAATGTGTAGTACAAAGACTATAGGACCTGTCCGTGTTTTTGTTCATTGTTATACTGGTTTTCCAGTCTTCAATCAATTTTTGACGGTTTATCATGTTTAGGGTAACTGGTGCAATAAATATAGCCTATCTGAGCAGACTTCACGGACACCAGGACCCAAGACGCTGCACGCACGTTTGCCTGTTTTGTGAGGTTTTGACAAATCTCAACCACAGTCCATCGGTTTGCACTGCTATTCGGCCGCTGGACTGTCTTTTGTGGACCCTGTGGAGGCTTTTTTTGGGTGTTTTGGAGTGTTCTTCTGGGTATTGGGGGGGCGGCTGTGTGGGGGACCTCTGAGTCTTAGTCTATATTATGTAGGCCTCTCACCAGCAGGCCTACAGTTAGTTTCTTTCCTTTGTTATACCCAATTGTCTTGTTGCTTTGATGACTTGTATCTTGTTGCATTTGTTGGTTTCCTTCGAAGGCACCGTTGTGAGTGACAGCCTTTAAGTCTGCGCACATGTCATTTGTATGTCTTTTATTCTTTTATATACCCAATCTTCGGTATGAATGCTGCTGGAAACCTCGCTCCCTCCCTAACTCCCTGCCTACCTCCCTCCCTCCCTCCCTCCCTCCCTCCCTCCCTCCCTACCTACCTACCTACCTACCTACCTACCTACCTACCTACCAAAACTTACTTGTCTCCAAAACCGTAGACAAAAACGACACAACCACAATTGTATGTAGCCTTCAGTTAGTTAACTTGCATGTTTTTGGAACATGGGAGTAACGTTAGAAAAAAAAAAATTGGCATCTCCGTAGCAAATACGTGAAGCTGAGATTTGCACTATGGAACCTATTGTTTGACTGTGAACCACTTTTCTTCTATTCATATGAGGCTATTTTATACGAGCCAAAATTCCAATGAAGTTCAGGCGTAGTGTAAAATGTCCATTAAAAACAGAACACAGTGATTTGCAAATCATTTTCAACCTACTATCAACCTACATATTCAACCTACAATTCAATACACTTCAGGGATTAGATGTTTATTCTTCAAACTGTTGAACATTGTTGAACATCGTTTTTCAAATTATCTCACAATTTGTATTTGATGCCTGCAACACATTTCAGAAAGGCTGGGATTGGCCACAAAAGACTGGGAAAGTTGAGAAATAGCCCAATTAAATTACATTTAATTAACACCTCTTTGGAATACTCTGCAAATTAACTGGTAATTTGGAAACAGGTGAATGTTATACCTGAGTGCATCCCTGAAAGTCAAGTTCATAACCAAGGCTGAGACAAAGTTCACTACCGTATTTTCCGGACTATAAGGCGCACCTAAATTTTCTGAAAAGCCGACACTGCGCCTTATAGTCCAGTGCACCTATATGGACCAAATTCCTAAATTTAAACTGGCTCGAAGCATTGTGTCATGAAATCAATCATAAGCGGCCCGCTGAAGACTATGAATCATGAATCAAAAAGACTAGGGATCATTATTTTGTGATTATAAAGTAATCCATCCATCTTCTGAACCGCTTACCGTTTTTTTCCGTGTATAGTGCGCAATATTTTACTAATTTATTGTCCTAAAATCTGGGGTGCGTATTATACATGGGTACAAAGAAAAAAAAAAAAAATTTTTTTTTTTTTAAATTTTTTTTTTTTTTTTTTTTTTAAATAAAGTCATGGTACAACAAAACCAACAACAGGACTGACCGACAAAGTCGTGGAACAAAAAGACAGGGTGACATTACCAAAGACAGGAACAGAATGACAGTAACACATGCAATGATCCAACGGTGAGCGAGGGGCAGACAGGACTTAAATACAAAACACGTTACATCGACTGAGGTGACACAGGAAGAGCGGGGTGACACGAACAGAAACTATGGCAACCTAGACACATAGCAAAACTGGGGACGAGACATGACAAATCTCCCCCGAAATAAAACTCACCTTTCTTCTTGTTTGTTGTCAATCGCGCATCGCATTCAGCCATCCTGCCCAACACACTTAGTAAAATTCATAATTGACGACACATCGTTTGATGCGATGGTGCAATCCTCGATGGTGTGTTATTGTCAAATATTGTTTGTTTTTTAATCTCCATCGCGGACCGGACGTCATACGGAGGCCGCCATTACAGATGCGCAGAACGGTTGCGCAAGACACGTCAGCTATATAAAGAGCGAGAGTTCAGTTCTCCACCTATTAGTTTCAATTCACAGTTTAATTAGCAGTTTCAATCAGCAAATAACAAAATGCGTATTACAGGTAATATTTTATTTCACAACACTTTGCCTTGTTCCTTTCGTCTCTGCTGTTCATTTCAAACACGCTCCATACGACCGCAATGCTCTTGTATCAGACGCTCGCTCGATCACCTGCTAGTTTGCCGTCTGCCACAATGTACCCTACACAAATCCGAAACATTTGTTGCGGCTCCGAGTCACGACGAGGGGCAAGTTTTGGTTTCCAAGGGTGTTTTTATTCCTCTTCAACGTCTCTCCCATACAGAGCCGCCGTGTGCGCACGGAGCGTGGTGGTGCGTTTAGGGGCAGTCGGAGAAATCAACGCCAACAAAAAAAATGACATCCAGCCTAGTTAAGACCATACCAAAGACTTTAAAAATGGGACCCATTGCCTCCCTGCGTGTGTGACGATCTTTGGGACTTAAAAAAAAAAAAAAAAAAAAAAAAATTAAAAAAAAATTAAAAAAAATTCATAAAAATTGGGTGCGTATTATACATGGGTACAAGCTTTTTTCCAGCATCAGCATGCCATTGTTAGGGGTGCGTACTATACATGGGGGCGCACTATACATGGAAAAAAACGGTAGTCCCCACGGGGGTCGCGGGCATGCTGGAGCCTATCCCAGCCGTCATCGGGCAGTAGGCGGGGGACACCCTGAACCGGTTGCCAGCCAATCGCAGGGCACACAGAGACAAACAACCATTTACACTCGCACTCATACCTAGGGACAATTTGGAGTCTTCAATCGGCCTACCAAGCATGTTTTTGGGATGTGGGAGGAAACCGGAGTGCCCGGAGAAAACCCACGCGGGCCCGGGGAGAACATGCAAACTCCACACAGGGAGGGCCGGAGGTGGAATCGAACCCGCACCCTCCTAACTGTGAGGCGGACGTGCTACCCAGTGCGCCACCGAGCCGCCTGAAGTTGAAATAAAAAAGATAAAATGGAGAATGATTTGATTTGGACCAAAAATCTGACATGATGCATTAAGGGTGCGCCTTATAGTCCAGCGCCTTATATAAGGACAAAGTTTTAAAATGGGCCATTCATTGAAGTTGCGCCTTGTGGTCTGGTGCGCCTTATAGTCTGGAAAATACGGTCCTTTGTATTTATAACTGCATGACCAACAATTGAAGACCAATGTTTCACAAAATACATTTGCAAGGAATTCAAGGGATTTAAACAGCTATGGTCCGTCAGATAATCAAAAGATTCAGTTGAGAAGAAATCAGAAATGACGAGATCTCTGCACGCCCACAAACCAACACTGACTCACTCTGACCTTTGATCCCCCAGGCAGTACTGTATTAAAAACCCACACCATTGTGCAAAAGATATTGCCGCATGAGATCATGAACTACAAAAAAAGTATTATCAGTTCACACAGTTCATCTACAAATTGGCAGTTAAAATGTTAATTTCAGAGTGAAAGCCATTTATCAAAAACACCCAGAAACGCCGCCGGCTTCTCTGGTCCCAAACTCATCCAAGATGGACTGACGCAAAATGGAAAAGTGTTCTGTGGTCTTAGCAGTTCACATTTCAAATAGTTTTTGGGAATTAAGGACATCCTGTCCTAGCCAAAGAGGAAAAGATTTGCATCAGCGCAAAGTTCAAAAGCCAAGAGCTGTGTGGGTATGCGGGTGTCTTTACCCCCATGGTTAACTTGCACGTCTGCTTAAAGCTCCATGCAGGTTTTGGAGCAACACATGCTGCCATCCGAGCAAGTGTTTTCAGAGACATGACTGCGAAAGAATTCCAAGACACATTCATCTACTAAACAGTGTGGCTTCGTAGAAAATGAGCGCAAGTACTCGAGTGTCCAGCCAGCAACTCAGACCTGTCTCGCATCCAAAATGTGTGGCGCATTATGAAGCGTAAAATACAACAACGGAATTTCTAGACTGTTGAACAGCTGAAGCTGTACATCAAGCACGAATGGGAAATAATTCCACTATAAAAACTTCAAATATTAGTGTCCTCAGTTCAAAAATGGTTAGTGGATGTTGTTAAAAGGAAAGGTACTGTAACAGAGTTGGTGTTGAATAACACAATGGGAAACATGCCCGTCGTGTCATATTTGTGATGTGATGCAGGCATCACACTGCACAATGAATAAATATTTGCAAAAAACAAGAAATGTTGCCGTGTTGGTAATGTATTCAGTTAAATATGTTGAAAAGGATTTGCAAATCAGTTTTACACATTTTACAAACTTCGACGAATTGGGGTTTGTATACTGACATTACAAGTGTCATTTATACAAAACACAATGGCTAAAATGATGTGCCGTGCTACATGTCACCCAGACGGTAACCTTCCACTACACTCAGTCACAGCCCCACCCACTCATCAATTTAACCTCCTTGCTCCTGCTCATCAGCCAGCTCCTACTTGAAAACCACACACCAGTCACTTCCCCGTCAGTTTGTCCCCGAATGCCACCTGTTTGTTATTGTGCCTTGTACCGCGCTTCTTGTTTTGATTCCCTGTTGTCGACCTTGTTCCGTACACTGACCGACCACGCCTGAATACCGCCTGCCCTGACCAATCGCCCGTCCACCGATCAAACCTGAACGCCCCCAGCCCAGACCAACCGCTCAATCAATCGATCAAGCCCGAACACTGCCAGCCCTGACTGAACACCTGACCATCAACCACGTCTTCAGCTCGCCAAGCCCGATCTCCATCGTCCCTCAATACACAGTGTGCCGCTATTTGGTCGTCTATCTGTCCGCTGAATAAAATTGTTTTTGCTCTTAACTAGTTTTAAAACACGAATAGAGGCCAGCAGAATTCACTAATGTGAACTCTGTACTGGACATTTAGCATCTATTTAAAAGATTACTGAAATACATGTCTGCATGTGTTTTAAATTGAGACAATTCAGTTTATGTGTAAGAATTATTCATTCATTTTCTGTACTGCTTATTCCCACGGGTTGCGGGCGTGCTGGAGCCTATCCCAGCAGTCATCGGGCAGTAGGCGGAGGACACCCTGAACTGGGCAAACAGAGACGAACAATCATTCACACTCACACCTAGGGACAATTTGCAACCCCGCACCCTCCTAACTGTGAGGCGAACGTGCTGCTAACCAGTGTAAGGGTCATTCCTGGTAATTATGGAATCCAGTAGTGGGCTGGATTGGACAATTTGGCAGGCTGGATTTGTCCCGCGAGCCGCTAGTCGATAATCCCTGGTGTAAGGGGAGGCAATTTAAAAATCCAATAATTATTGGAAAGGTTTGCAGGGTATAGTCTATTTTATCTTTGCAGCCTGCCAAAGTTGTTAGGGTAATGTGGCTCCTTCAAAATGGGACATCCATAAACATTTTGACCAGCAGGTTTTCTATATCTCCCAGCACCATGTCAAGCGGAGGCATGAGAAACTAGAAGACAGGCCAGAACAGCAGGAGAGATTGCCTTCAGAGGGCAAAAACAGAGTAGGATAGCTCTGTGCTTTTGTGTATGGATGAACAGGAGGAGCACCGCCAAAGTCTTAATAACCTCCAGTTGGCTGCAGTTTGGGGTATGTGCTCACATCTTGGCAACACGTACCAAGATTAGCATTTGCCAGAAAGCGCTCGAGCTGGCAGAGTCACCACCAATCCACTGTTCTCTTCACAGATGAAAGCAGATACACATTGAGCAAATATGACGGATGTGCAAGAGTCTGTCTGCTGCCTGCAACATTCCCCAACACGATGGTTTGGCCATGTGTCAGTGGTAATCTGGGGAGGTACGTATATCCTTGTAGACTTCACATCTCCATCTGTTACCCATATTCACACTAGCAACTGTTAAAATTTTGGATTAATTCCTTAACTAAATTCGTATCACTCTGAGCCGCGAGTGTTTAGAATGGAATAGAATAGAATAGAATAGAATAGAATAGAATAGAATAGAATAGAATAGAATAGAATAGAATAGAATAGAATACTTTTATTGTCAGTGTACCGTAGGTAAACAACAAAATTGGGAGTGCTGTTCCGTTAGTGTTTTGTAGGAGGGAATGGGGGTGTGAAACATAGAGTGTGATAGTATAGAACAGAGATTAGGCATATATGAGGAGGACCGTGTAGAATGTAACACTGTCCGGTGGTGCATGATTGGAGTATTTGGTGAGTTGCTCTGCATTTAAGTCCGAGTAGTAGCAGCAACACGTGGTAGACTGACTTTGTATCTGGAATTGTACAAAATATTATACATATTCAGTGTTTTTCACAATGAATATTGTATTGCACATGTTATTAGCATGTCATATCAGACTACATAGTACATATATATACATTTCAAGTAGTGCATATGGAATAAGTGGCTTTTAGCAAGTTGAGTGTACAAGGTTTAGTAAAGTGCAGAATGGATGGTAACCGAGGTGTGTCAACAGTGGTTATTTTCGGTTTATTTGTTTTTTGCTGTTCAGTGCACTTATGACTAAATCGCCACAGGGAGTGGAACTTATCCACGCCTTCTCCTCCGAGCCTCGTGTGTCAATGTTGTCATGGTCAGATGGTTGAGGCATCCTCTGAGTACCTTTCTGCAGCTCTGTAGCTTTCCTTGGGTTCACACCTTTTAGCACCCGTCTCACCTCATGTTCTTGGAGTGTCAGGGTGCAGCTGCATGTAGTTGGACGCACAGTTTTGAAGCGGGTGAAGCATGGGTTCAGCTCCTCTGCCCGTGAAGCGTCGATGTCCGTGGCAGCATGATTGCCATCTTTGTAGTTTGTGAGGTGTTGTATGCCCTGCCACATCTTCCTGGGGTTGTTGTCGCTGAAGTCTTACTTTTGTAGGATAGTTTGGCTTCTATGATGCCTCTCTTCAGGTAGACCCTGGCCTCACTGTAATGGATTTTGTTACCAGACCTGAAGGCGATGTTGTGGAGTTTGAGGAGATTGTGGAAGTTGCTGTTCATCCAGGGTTTCCGGTTTGGGAAGGCTCGTATGTGTTTCTTTACTGGTACTGTGTCTCTGCAGTTCTTTATGTCGTAGAGGAAGGTTTCGATGTGCTCCTGTAGATCCTTGTTGTCAAATACATCCCAGTCTGTGCGCTCAAAGGAGTCCTGCAGCTAAAAGAGAGCATATTTGGGCCAGGTCATAATGATCTTTGTTTGTGGCTTAGTTTTCCATGGGACGGGGGTTTATATGGGGGTGAGAGACAAGCAGACGTGGTCAGAGCCAACAAGGTGGGGGTGGGGGGGGGTTGTATGCCTGTCTGAGATTGGAATAAACACGGTCCAGTGATTTCCCCCCTCTGTTGGCACATGCAGTTTACGCATTGGACAAATTTAGGGAGCACAGACACGCCTGATTGAAGTCGCTTTCAACGATAAAGTCAACTGGGATGTGCGAGTTGCTGTTTGTTTAGCGTCGTGAGCGGGACACTAAGCGCTACTCTAGCGTTAGCGTCCGGTGGTATGTAAACAGAATTCACGATAACTACTGTCAGCTCTCTTGGTAGATAAAAGGGCCTGCATGAGACCGCTATCACTTTTAAGTCTAAGTTTGCACACGTAGCAAATGTTTTGCCAGGGTTCTTAAAAGAATGCAAACAGTTGCAAACAATTGCTAAAGGTTTTTCTTGTCGAACATGTTCAAAAAATCTTGGCGACAAGTAAAACTGTTGAAAAAGCTTCTTCTCACTCCTTTCCGAATGTCTTGTTTTTTCTTTTTCTATCGGTGTGTTTATTTTGCTTCCTCAATTTCATTTCACTTTTATGCAAGGATTTATCTGAGAACAAACAGGAAGCTCTGTATTATTTGTATACTTAAACATTCTAAATAAAATTGTCAATCAATCAAAATTGCTTGGATGTGAGCAAACAGGCACATGGAAGCCATGCACTTATTGTTACAAGACAAGTTGTCATGAGGAAATTAATAACGTTGGATCCTAGTGATCTCATGGTCTTAAATTTGACTCTCTTCCGTGGATATACTATGATTTGGATACTCGATTTTGGTGCAAAAATGTGAGCTCAGTTCACACCTAATGATAATGTGACTGTTAGTGTCAATGGTTGTGTTTCCACATAGTACTTCACCTATGATTGCAGGGCAAGCAAGACAAGAGGTCATCAACTTTTCTGCTGAATTCAGCTGGGATAGGCTTCGGTTCCCTGCGACCCTGAACAGGACAAGCTGTACAGGGAATATGGCTGGTCATTTTGTTCTCAAATAATTGTGTTGTGTAATTCACATTAAGGTTTTCAAATGGTACGTTTTATTCGTTGAGCTTTTGATGTGGGATTTTATGGGTTTCTTCATCTTTTGGACAGTGTTGTTATGTTTCTTGGCATTAATGTATTTTAGCGATCCAAAATGTCAAAACGGAAGGTTACTTTGAAAATCAGAGCAGATTGTTATAGAGTCAGTTCTCTCTCAAACTTAATTACAATTTCAGTAACTGCCCAGAGCATACACTTGCTGAGAAAACAAGCCCTACTGTAGTCATTCCCATCATGTATACATATTTTTATTCCCAAGAGTGTGTCACTGTAACACTACCAATCCAAATATAAGTCATACATGAATATCAATAGTTATCTCTTTTTTTTGACAGATTTTCCAGCTGACTTTCAAATGTGACGGTTTGGAATTTTTTATTTGCAACATAGTTCTCCTTGAACAACTTATTTGTTTCTGAGTTATCCTTTGGGAGAGAGTTCAGTCGCATCTTACCCAATAATAATAAAAAAAAAACCACCACATTTGAGATCATTTCATTGTTGCCAAATTATTCAAGGGATTAATACAAAATTGTTATGAAAAACAGTATTAGAACAATACTGACTGAATATAAGAGAGATTAAAGTCAAAGAATCAGATGTAATGTTGTACAAGCTATGGTTACAATGGTTTGCAAAGATACAGTATACTCAATTCCCAATTTGCTGCGATTAAACACTTAACTATTTCAGTGCAAAATCTATTTTAAGAAAATGACTGGAGCAACCAGAATATAAAACTTTGCCGGTGGACAATGTTGTTTATGTCTGGTCCTCATCATTTAGACAATGCAGTGACCTGTGATACTGTTCATGTCTCAAATGTATTCCGTTTTATGACCCTACTGGTTTAAAAGCTTTCAAATCATATATGTGAGTATGTGCATGCTCATTTTTAAAAGATTCAAAATGATTGTTAGGATTGTAATTTTATTATTCAGTCAACCTTTTGCCTGAGGTCATTTTGGAATAAAGAGAATGCATCTCCCTGTGATACTGAAAGCAGTATGCAAATTGGATGGATAGATGCACTCAGTGTGTTGGTTGCATTAACTTTATACACGTTTTGCTTCCAGGAAAAATGATGTTTGTGACTGTGTGTGTTTGCTCTGTGACGAACGGTGAAACTCCCCAGACCTTTACACACAACACATCTGTTTGGTGCAACAAATTATTTGCCTGGAAGGGACAAAACTAAATATTGTCCCTTCCTGTTTATGACTACTGGAGGTAGTATTTCGAAATTTCAAAAGGATTTCCAACCAAGTTTGTGCCATAATAAAATCAATTTGCATAATTACTTTTGCAAATAATTTGCAAAGGTGATTTTTCTTTTAGTTTATTATGACTTATATTTCAAATGTTTTATTTGTGTATTTTTCTTATTATAACGTGTCCAAGCTGAAAGGCCAACAGTAGGATACCACGGAAATAGCAATGTATAGAGATATATGTATATACATATTAGTATAGTAACACTTGTAAATAGGGCCTTACTTATTTGGATTTTTTGGAGACCTATGCTAATTTCTTAGCAGAAATACTGATTACTGATAACCAACTATTCATTCATTAACGTAAACTATTTAATCCTCACAAGGGTTGAAGGCACGCTGGAGTCTATGGGCAGTCTTTAGGCATATGGTGCGGTACACCCTGAATTGTCTGCCAGCCAATTGCACGGCACACAAAGACGAACCGCAGGGCACACAAAGACGAACAACCATTCACAGGAGATCCTTTTTTCCTAACTACCGTACGGACAATTAGGAGAGCTCAATTGGCCGACCATCCATGTTAATGGAATGTGGACAACTGCACCTCTGTGAGGTCAACGTACTAATTGTGCCACCATGCCGCCTCGATTACCAATTAATCAGCCCATGAAGTGTATATATCAATATAGTACCATATTGGCCCGAATATAAGACGGTGATATTTGCATTGAAATAAGTCTTACATTCGGGATCTAGACATTATACCCATTCACAACGCTAGATGGCGCCAGATATCTTTAAAGCGAATGCTGAACTTAACTCCCAAGCCCAACGCGAACCACTGTCACGAAGAAGAAAGAGATCTCAGCTACTCTCAAGTTTAAACCAGTTTGCATTATTTTATTGCAATGTTTTTCCTTATTCAGATTTGTTTCAAGACTACAGTTATAGTTAGACTTCACTTTGATGGTTAATGCAGTTATTGCAATTTTGTTGTTTTATTAAAGTAGATTGGTTTATTTACATTTCAAAAAACAGAAGTCATTCATTTACAAATATGATTGCACTTTAGTTTACATATTTAAATGTTCAGATATTAAGATGTGATAGACAGTTTTTGCATGATTTGAATGAGGCAAAATATTTTTCTCTCAAATATATTGTTATAATCATTTGTTCCAGATGTACTGTTATTATTTTCTGTATAAAAATAAAATTTGGTGTTCAAAAAGTCTTTTTTCAAACTTGAGTCTTGAAAAAGAGGGGGTCGTCTTTTAATCAGGGTCGTCTTATACTCGGGTCAATACGGTAATAGGACATGCATGTTCAAAAGTGCACATTCATAATTCTTAATTGAAAGAGTAGATTTTGCGCAAGGAGGCTTTAGTTATTCTTCTTTTGTCATTTTTCTTTCTTTCTTTCTTTCTTTCTTTCTTTCTTTCTTTCTTTCTTTCTTTCTTTCTTTCTTTCTTTCTTTCTTTCTTTCTTTCTTTCTTTCTTTCTTTCTTTCTTTCTTTCTTTCTTTCTTTCTGTGTCTGTCTCTCTGTCTCTGTCTCTGTCTCTCTGTATCTGTCTCTGTCTCTGTCTCTGTGTCTGTCTGTCTTTCTTTCTTTGAAAACTAATGAATGAGCCTCAGGTTGTTGTCTCCCTCAGCATTTATGTTGTCATGGCAACCAGCTGCAGCAAGCAAAAAAGGTGGATGAAAAAAAAGTATGACTCATCTTCATTCCCATCTCAATGTCCAAATCAAGTTAAAGGTAAGGCCACAGTAAACATTAACCAAGTCACACAGGCAGAACCAGGGAGATATCAATGCCTA
The DNA here is from genome assembly GCF_033458585.1 of Syngnathus typhle. Lineage (NCBI taxonomy): Eukaryota > Metazoa > Chordata > Actinopteri > Syngnathiformes > Syngnathidae > Syngnathus > Syngnathus typhle. The sequence goes on along the minus strand of NC_083738.1, from coordinate 6,027,870 downwards.
CACTTTTATGTTTTTGCCGTTCATATGTGTATTGGATTTTAATGTCACGACTCATCCCTGGTTGTTTTATACTATGTAGGTTGTCATGGGTTCTGTCTGCGTCTGTGTACTCGCCCCTCCCATCTTGTGTCAACTCACAATCAATTTTCTAATCACAGTCACCTGCCTCTTGTTACCTGTCTAGTATTTAAGTCCTGTCTGCGTGTCACTCCCGTGTCAGATCATTGTTAATGTCATCATGTCTTTTGTCTCACGTCTCTGTTCAGTTTCTGTTGTTGGTTTTGTTAGTCAGTTACGTCAGTCTGCCGAGTCTGTTAGTTTGTTTTTGTCAATAAACCCTGGTCCAACCTGCACTTGGTCGCCCTGCTCCATTCCTTCCGTGGCATTTAATGAAAGAAAACTTCTCAATTTGTTCCTGTGAACAAATTCCCTTCATTCATCTATTGTACCTCGATTTTTCATGAAATTACAGGAAGAGTAACGATGTATCTACCCTGCAAACTAATGAAACTATCTGTAATTAATTTGCCATCAGTCAACTACTGTAATTTTCGGACTATAAGTCGCGTTTTTTTTCATAGTTTGGGTGGGGGGGGCGACTTATAATAAGGAGCGGCTTATATGTGGGTTTTTTTTCAAAAATCTTCCAAAAAAAAAAAAAAAGTGGAACCGCGATGTAGCAAGGGATTACTGTAATTTGAATTTCAAGTGACGTCAGCAGCGCGGCGTGGCGTGGTGGTTGTTTACAAAAAGGACAAAGATTGATCACGGGATGACGAAGATGACAAAGGGCCCCACGTACTACCGGCATCATTAGCGGCTTTGTTTCTAAGTGACACAGAGGACGAAGAGTTTGAAGGATTTAAGGATTTGGAGTGACACAGAAGGTTTGAAAAACGAAGCTCTCTTTCACCTCCGTGGATAGAAGTCGGGGGCCGGCGCTCGGCCGGGTGGCTTTCCGGGGACGGTGGATGGGGCTCGGTCATGGCTTTTACGCACACCCAGTCCTATTCTATGGAGCTCTCTTCCACTTCCGTGGCTGGAAGTCCACGCCGCCACACGCCTGGCAGTTTGTTTTGTTCAATAAAGAGCCGTTTACCAAACCCACGTCTTTCCTTGTACTTTGTTAACGCTACAATATAGTTATATAGTAGATCTGGAATAACGATGAGGCTGACGTCAGGGCGCACGCGCGGCGTTGTTGACAAAGGGCGAGGAATTTGATCGATGGATTTAATGATTTGAAGTGACACAGATGGTTTGATAATATTATTGCTTATATAATAGTTATCCATCCATCCATCCATTTTCTGTACCGCTGTATCCCCACGGGGGGCGCGGGCTTGCTGGAGCTTATCCCAGCTGTCATCGGGCAGGAGGCGGTTGAACAACCCTGAACCGGTTGCCAGCCAATCAGAAACGAACAACCATCCGCACACGCACTCACACCTAGAGGCAATTTGGAGCGCTCAATCAGCCTACCAAGCATGTTTTTGGGGATGTGGGAGGAAACCGGATGGCCCGGAGAAAACACACGCGGACACGGGGAGAACATGCAAACTCCACACAGGGAGGGCCGGAGGTGGAATCGAACCCGCACCCTCCGTACTGTGAGGCGGACGCGCTACCCAGTGCGACACCGAGCCGCCTTATATAATAGTTATTTGATATCTAATTTATATATCGTTATATGGGCCTGTGGAATATTTTGAAGTGCAAGCGCCGTCAGCGGCGCGCACCCATTGATGACAAAGGACGATCGATGGATTTAATGAATTGGAGTGACAGATGGTTTTATAAAGGTGTTATTTATGTCATGTTTTTTTTTAATAACTCTCAATGTTACGTCAGGCCCGTTCTCAGCTCTTCGTTTGTGTTTGTCACGTTAGCATACCTATCGTTTAGCCTCCTGTTGCTCGTTCATGTCTGTTCTTGGTGTTCGATTATGTCGAATAAATTTCTCCCTAAAATGCGATTTATGCTCTGGAGCGGCTTATATATGTTTTTTTTTCACGTTATTGTGCATTTTATGGCTAATGCGACCTATATTCCGGAGCAACTTTTAGTCCGATAATTACAGTAATAGATATCAATCCATTTTCTATAGCGTGTATCTTCATTAGGATCAAAGGTTTTACAAAATTAACTTCCGAGCATTCTAATGCCTGCATCGTCATGCCCTTGCGTTTTCTTGGCTCTTGAAAGCAGAGGTAAGTGGAATCTCTACACTGGTTTGAAGTACTGCAACATGAAAGACACTGCGATAAAAGCTTCCCTAATTTGAGCGCTTCACTCAGCCATAAACAGCTTAATTACATCCTACTCTCCGCCACTCCAACTCCTTTAAACACGCATGTTGAAGTGATGATGTCAGGCTTCATTTAGTGTAAAATGGAACTTAAACATTCATTGGTCATAAACTTGTGCAATTTATATTTCGACCAAACGTTTCTTTAATCGTGGCTCGGAACTTGGGCGGAACCTTACCACGCAAGGTTTACTACAGTGAGAGCTTAGTTCTTCAAGTAAAAACTTGTTGGGCCTGATTTTGTAGTCAAGTGCAGGTGTTTTCAACTCTGTTTTGTCCAAGGGACCACCATTATAATCAAGAAGCAACTCTGGGACCACTGCTTTGGCGGAATATTATTTTATTTTGCACCGAAGAAGTATAGACCTATACAGGCTATTTATTTGCATCTGTATGTCTATTTCGGGACTCTCAGCTACATTTGACATAATTTGAATGGCTAAATGATTCACAAAATTAGCTGGAAAATAAATCAATTCTATATTGAGTTGAGGATTGAACCCACCACCTCCAAGGTTGAAGTCTGTCACTGTATAATCATACCACGGTCCTCATAAGTTTGCTTGAGGAGGGGGGAACCTGTAAATTTTACAGTGTAAAATGTTCGACACTTGGTGAAAGCCCAAGAAAACAGAAAAAGTAAATTGATGCAGCCATGAATGGCCCTGGCAAGTCCTACTGGGAGCAAAATATAAATATAAAATCCCTTGCGCAAGGACACTTTGACATGATCACCGGGCTTGAGGAACTACAAGTTTGGAAACTATCACGCTACGAGTGAGCCATGTGAAAAGGTCATTAGACTGTCAGGAATCACCGTTGGCTAGAAGACGGTGATTCCTAGCAATCACCTTTTTCTAGCCCCATGGGTTGACTTAGTGTAACAGGGTTGCTGTTAGAATTACTACCCCCTGTAACGTTGTTTGGGTAGGGGGGAACCTTTTCAAATGTGCTAAACTTGGTGAAAACACGCCCAGGAAGACATAGAAAAAGTTAATTGATCGTTCACAAAATTAGCTGGAAAATAAATCGGGTCTAAATAATGAATGATTTTTATTTTTAAAAATGTTTCAATTATTTTCCATTTCCAATTTTGCGGACCACCTGCAATACCGCCACGGGCCACTGCCACCGGTTGACAAACCCTGGTCTAGTGCAAAGTACAGTCTAACAGTGCGCCTGTGTGGAGTTTTCTTTCTTTTGGTATTGTCATAGAAAGGCGCAGGTAGAAATGGCCGTTTGCGCCACTGTGGGAGTGAACGCAGCCGAATTGCTCCCCGTCAAATGAAGTGGCTCCCCTCCTTCTATTTAAATTTAGCACGGGAAAGGCGCACGCTACCTTGGTCGTTGCTGAAGCAAAAATAGACTCGCTGGACTCCATGCAGATGACCAAAGCGTGCAAAGGAACTGCGAGAAGACCCCCAATCGTGAATTATGTAAAGTTGAGTTAGGCAATCACAGACCACTGTTGTGAAGAGGGCCTTTGGAGACTGTCTTCCACTCTCATGTTGAACAACAAAATCAAAATGAGGCTACGTTTTTGTTTTTAGTTAAAAATTGTCTTGTTAAAAAATTGCAACTTGACCTTTATTACATCCGCATCAGTCAAATAGAGTTAAGACACTAATTTAATGTTCTGACATTTCAATTTCGAGTTTGCAACCGAGTTTACAAGCATTACAGAACTGATTGTGTTTGAGCTTGTAAATTCTACTCATCATGCCTAAATTCATCTGAGGGTGAGCCAGACAATGTTTCAGCTGGTCAGTGGCTTCAATGCTTTGTTACTTCTTGGACTGCAATGAACTTCAAATAATCAGAAACCTAGCAGGCCAGTCAGCCCTGCCCGCCACTTTTCTATTCCAGGCAGCTGGCTGTTCACATAGTCTTCTAGGTCAAACATACTGGAGCAATGCCTTCAGACAGTGCTGAATGATGGTCTATTTATGTTGATAAAACAATGATGTCACGCTCCTCAAATCAGGCCTCAAACAGCCTTTGATTGTGGAAAGTCATGCACAAGACTGGCAGAGAGAATACAAGGTTTTAATTTACCTCTGATATTTTTGTCTTTGGGACATGCCAATTTGAAGTAAGGAAGAAGGATCATGTTAGTGGCTTTTTATATGTGCACCCAGATATAACTCTACGTTTACAAGCACGTGATAGCATTTCACTCCTTTACTGCTGCCGATGATGTGTGAATGCAGCCATAAGCTGGCTTCTTAGTTTTTAAGAGGATCTGCTCAATAAACATCTGGTGAAAGTCAACGCAGGTATGTCTTACCAGAATAACAGAATGATTTAAAGTCAGTCACTCGAGTATGTGGTGAGTGAAGATGCACACGGATAAAATCATCAGCCGAGGATTAAATTTGGCCTGATGCTGTCCTGGTTTGAACTGCTACTTATCATTGACACTCAGGGCTACTAGGTTACATTTCACCAGTATGCGTACAGTGATGGCCAGTGAAAGCCAGTGACAGCCAGGCCTCCACCTAGCCAGTAGACTAGCATGAGTTCATGATTTGTATTTCCTGGCAAACGCATGCATTCCTGCTTCCTGTTTTGAATTTAAATAAGACACTCAATGTGCCTTATTTTGAGTAAGCCTGCAATTCAGCAACGCTATGCAATTTGACTGGATCGCACCCTTTTAAAATGTCCACATGAGGAGTCAAGGCACAGAAGCAACGCAAACATGATGACAGCAGGTGAATCTTTGCACGCATTGCCTATCATTCAAATTTAGGTACATGAAGATCATTTGACGCTCCAGAGACGTCTGTCAGCAGAAGCCACTTATCACTGCCAGAGAGCTACCTTATCTTATCTTATCTTAGGATTCAACCTAAACACCAGCGACAGAGCTTGCGTGGAAGAGGGACGTGCAGGAAATCTGCTTGCCGTTGGCCGCAAAGTATTTCAATGAGGTCACTGTACACGTGAATTTTCACCAGTTGGCACGTACAGGAGTGAAAACAAACATTCTATTTGTTTTACAGCTGTCTTTGCTCCACATAGCTTAATTATCATACCAGCTGAAAGAAATCTTAAATGATGATGTGTTTTTGGGGCGGGTGCTCCTATGTGCAAAGAATGCTTTGTTGAGGAAACTAGATTTAGAGTTCCCAAAATAAAATATTATAACCTGTACAACCCATTTTTCATATCTTCTTAAGAGGCGAAATAAAAAAGAACTAAAACAATGTAATTGAACAAATGTGTACACTCTCTTACAACTAGGTTGTGGCTGTGTTCATGATTGTGTTGTCACATGACCAAAATTATACCTTTGATACTACAGTATACTACACTGTGCCGGTACTAAAACCATACCATGGGAAAAATTTAAAACCAATAGAACCAGTGGAATAAAAACTGTCAAACCATTTTTTTTGTTATTCAAAATATTGGGATACACTTGGCAAACAGGAAAGTTTTTTTTTTTTTTTTTTGAAAATTTGCACACAATAATAAACATTGTTGGATACGATTCAACATTCAAAAGTAATGTCCGACCCATTGTTTAAATGGCTACCTTAGGGTTCTTTGCGTTGGAAACAATTCACACTCAACTTACATTTAAGGGTATTTCAGATGTGTCATACTCAAATACACCCGTCCCATTTAAAATATCTGAGATTATCGCCAAATAGATTTCAGATGTTCTAGCAGGCTTTACCTCACTCTGTTTTTGTTTTCTAGCAGAAGCCTGAAGGTTTTGTGGTAGCACTGACAGCTACAAATATTTATTATTCCTTCTTCATCTTCTAAGGCCAGTATTCTAGCTGAAGAAAAGCCACAAGATAATGATGCTTTTTGTTTGTTTCTATTTTGTGATGATCTGTGTTGTGCTTTGTGCCAAACATAGCTTTTGGAATCCTGCCCATAAAGTTCAACTTAAGGTATATCGTAGCCACAACAAAACAGAAAACATGAATGAAAGCTGCCCTGTTTTTCTGTGTGCTCTTAATACACTATCAAATTCATAAAAATGTACAGTAGCAGACGACAAAAGAGCCCCCCCAACACACACATATACTACTATGTGCAGAACCTTTGAAACTCAGAAATAGATCAGCCTGACAAAGTAACTGAAAAAAGTGCTTCAAAGGCCCTAATCAGGAGTGCTTTTACCACCATGCTGTGACCTTTCCGCCGACCCTTCTCACTCGCACAAGTATATCAGGAGCTGCAATTCTTTACTTTGAGGTTCCAAGGCTCTGATAATAATGGGCAGCCAGGGGAAACTAACATCCCATCAGGGACGTAAAGGTATTTAGGGGGTGCTTTCACCAGCTGCCAGGGTCGGTGTGTTCATTATATTTTCAGCCCAGACAGAGGACAGGTTATTTCCATCTAGTGGAAGGCTTGCTTGTTGGCAGGCATTTTTTTAGTAGCTACCATGGAGATGGGGACATGTTTGAGATTTGTGATATAACGAAATCACATACCGTAATTTTCGGACTATAAGTCGCGGGTTTTTTTCATAGTTTGGGTGGGGGGGCGACTTATATTAAGGAGCGACTTATATGTTTTTTTTTCAAAATATTTCCCCCCAAAAAAAGAGTGAAACCGCGATAAACGAACCGCGATGTAGCAAGGGATTACTGTAATTTGAATTTCAAGTGACGTCAGACGCGCGGCGTGTCGTGTGTCGGCGGTTGACGAAGATGACGAAGGGCCCCACGTACTACCGGCATCAGTAGCGGCTTTGTTTCTAAGTGACACGGCGGACGAAGAGTTTGAAGGATTTAAGGATTTGGAGTGACACAGAAGGTATAAAAAACTATTATGGCTTTTACCCACGCCCGGTCCTACTCTAAGGAGCTCTCTTTCACCACCGTGGATTGAAGTCGGGGCCCGGCGCTCGGCCGAGTGGCTGTCCAGGGACAGTGGATGGGGCTCGGACATGGCTTTTACGCACGCCCGGTCCTACTCTAGGGAGCTCGCTTTCACCTCCGTGGATGGAAGTCGAGGGCCGGCGCTTGGCCGGGTGGCTGTCCGGGGACGGGGCATGGGTCTCGGTCATGGCTTTTACGCACGCCCGGTCCTATTCTATGGAGCTCTCTTCCACTTCCGTGGCTGGAAGTCCACGCCGCCACTCGTCTGGCAGTTTGTTTTGTTAAATAAAGAGCCGTTTACCAAACCCATGTCTTTCCTTGAACTTTGTTAACACTACAATATAGTTATATAGTAGATCTGTGGAATAACGACGAGGCTGACGTCAGGGCGCACGCGCGATGTTGTTGACGAAGGACGAGGAATTTGATCAATGGATTTAATGATTTAGAGTGCACAGATGGTTTGATAATACTATTGCTTATATAATAGTTAGTTGATATCTAATTTATATATCGTTATATGGGCCTGTGGAATATTTTGAAGTGCAAGCGCCGTCAGCTGCGCGCACCCATTGTTGACAAAGGACGATCGATGGATTTAATGATTTGGAATGACACAGATGATTTGATAACATTATTGCTTATATAATAGTTATTTGATATCTAATTTATATATCGTTATATGGGCCCGTGGAATATTTTGAAGTGCAAGCGCCGTCAGCGGCGCGCACGCATTGTTGACAAAGGACGATCGATGGATTTAATGAATTGGAGTGACACAGATGGTTTTATTAACGTGTTATTTATGTAATAGTTTTTTGAATAACTCTGAATTTTACGTCAGGGCCGTTCTCAGCTCTTCGTTTGTGTTTATGTCACGTTAGCATACCTATCGTTTAGCCTGTTGTCGCTCGTTCATGACGTTCAATTGGTGTTGGATTTTGTCGAATAAATCGCCCCCCAAAATACGACTTATACTCCGGAGCGACTTATATATGTTTTTTATCACTTTTTTGGGCATTTTATGGCTGATGCGACTTGTACTCCGGAGCGGCATAAACGAACTGCGATATAGCAGGGGATTACTGTAATTTGGATTTCAAGTGACGTCAGCACTTACTACCGGCATCATTAGCGGCTTTGTTTCTAAGTGACACGGAGGACGAACAGTTTGAAGGATTTAAGGATTTGGAGTGACACAGAAGGTTTGAAACTATTATGGCTTTTACGCACGCCAGGTCCTTTACTCTACGGAGTTCTCTTTCACCTCCGTTAATAGAAGTCGGGAGCCGGCGCTCGGCCGGGTGGCTGTCTGGGGACGGTGGATGGGGCTTGGTCATGGCTTTTACGCACGCCAGGTCCTATTCTATGGAGCTCTCTTCCACCTCTATGGCTGGAAGTCCACGCCACCACACGCCTGGAAGTTTGTTTTGTTAAATAAAGAGCCGTTTACCAAACCCACGTCTTTCCTTGTACTTTGTTAACGCTACAATATAGTATAATAATATATATATATATATACCGTAATTTTCGGACTATAAGTCGCTCCGGAGTATAAGTCGCACCAGCCATAAAATGCCCAAAAATGTGAAAAAAAACATATATAAGTCGCTCCGGAGTATAAGTCGCTTTTTGGGGGGCAATTTATTCGACAAAATCCAACACCAAGAACAGACATGAACGAGCAACAACAGGCTAAACGATACGGTATGCTAACGTGACAAACACAAACGAGGAGCTGAGAACGGGCCTGACGTAACATTCAGTTATTTTAAAACAACAATTACATAACTAACACGTTTATAAAACCATCTGTGTCACTCCAATTCATTAAATCCATCAATCGTCCTTTGTCAACAATGCCGTGTGCCGCGCCGCAGTTCAAATTATTCCACAGGCCCATATAACGATGTATAAATTAGATATCAAATAACTTTTATATAAGCAATAGTATTATCAAACCATTTGTGTCACTCCAAATCATTAAATCCATCGATCAAATTTCTCGTCCTTAATGTCATCCTGGTGACAGAGGACATGTACAGAGGATATGGCACTTTAAAGTGTTATTTCTTTATTTGATTTTTTCTCTCTATTTTTCATGTTTTGAATATGTTCAAGATAAAGATATCAAAGCATGTGAACTGATCAACTATACTAAAAATAACATGTGAAGTGGTCAACTATACTTGTAAGTAAGTGATGTGTTGATGATCAAGTAACAATTTGTGAAAAGAAAACATATATAAGTCGCTCCTGATTATAAGTCGCCCCCCCACCCAAACTGAAAAAAAACGCGACTTATAGTCCGAAAATTACGGTACTAGCTCTGTGGAATAACGACGAGGCTGACGTCAGGGCGCACGCGCGGCGTTGTTGACAAAGGACGAGGAATTTGATCGATGGATTTAATGATTTTGAGTGCACAGATGGTTTGATAATATTATTGCTTATATAATAGTTATTTGTAATCTAATTTATTTATCGTTATATGGGCCTGTGGAATATTTTGAAGTGCAAGCGCCGTCAGGCCCGTTCTCAGCTCTTCGTTTGTGTTTGTGTCACGTTAGCATCCCTATCGTTTAGCCTGTTGTTGCTCGTTCATGTCTGTTCTTGGTGTTGGATTTTGTCAAATAAATTTCCCCCCAAAATGCGACTTATGCTCCGGAGCGACTTATATTGCCACGACTCGTCCCCGATCATGTTCATAGTTTCTGTCTGTGTGTCTGTGTGCTCGCCCCTCCCCTCCTGTGTGACCATGATTAGTGTGATCATTCTCACCTTCCTCTTGTTACCTGTCTTGTATTTAAGTCCTGTCTGTGTGTCACTCCCTGTCGGATCATTGTTGCTGTCATTGGTAATGTCACCCTGTCTTTATGTTTCACGTCTTTGTCGGTCAGTCCAGTTGTTGGATTTGTTAGTGAGTTATGTCCGTTTACAGAGTCTGTATTTTGAATTCCGCCAATAAACCCTGGTCCAAGCTGCACTTGGTCGCCCTGCTCCATTTCCATTCCACCCGTGACATATATATGTTATGAGTGTAATAAGTTGCGCCAGCGCACTTGTTTTCGACATGACAAAAGGTTTGACTGAAAATGAATGAATGAAATTAGTGTATTGGAGCATTAGAGAACTGTTTAACTACATCATTAGATATCCACTTGATAATGGTTATTCACCGCCAACTTTCATCAACAGTCTCAAGTTGATATCCTGTTAGAGCTTCAAAAGACTAAGTAAACAGTAGCATAATATTAGTCGCATTATATGTGCCAACTTCCAGTTTGCAGCTGTTTTTTGCTGTGTATGAGAGACCTTACAACTAGCATCTATCAAAAAGTTACTGTTTCACACTTTATAACACTTCTGAGTCAGATTCATGGAGACATCTGAGCAGCTCCTGTCTTTCAGTTCACTCCAATTCCTTTTGAATACGTGCTATCAAGCCCTGAATAGTGCCTCTCTTTCCCTTTAAGTTCTGTGCATAGACCGATCCCAGGTGATGAATAATACAGCTTCTTAATGCTGAGGGATCCATTAGCGGAATTCTTATTAATAGGTTTGTGTTCAGAAGAGAGCTGACATAATTGTGGAATTTGATTGCTCTCCAGCTCCACCATCATCTCTGACGTGTTGTTTACGAAAAATGAATGAAAAACTTAATCGACTGCCATTCATCTCCCCAGGAACCTGCATATGAATAAATGAATGAATATTGAACAAAGATACGGAAAGAGAGCCATGAGGTAGATTATTCAATTTTCTATTTGTACGCTGCAGTAAGCTTTACAACCAGACAGGGTCAAGTTAAAGCTGTTAGTATTTTTCAGGCTTATGCATAGTACCTGAAAGCAACACTTGCGTGAAATTAAATTTCCTCAACAGAAAACAAACTTCGGGAGAAAAAAAAACTAGCAAAAAACATCTTGAATTAGCTGATATTTGTTGTATCAAACACCATTTTCTTATATCAAAGTAAATATACTTAAGTACTGAACGTAAATGGTGTGTTATGATTATGTTTTAATCTATTTACATTTGTATTATTTATTTTATTGACAGTGGTGTACTTAAAGATCTCTGTTTATCCTGGCTATCTGTGGCCATAAGTGGAAGGTGAGAAAACATGTATAGTTGGCTGATTGACCACTCCAAATTGTCTGTAGGTGTGATTGTGAAACGGATCAAGCATAAGAACCAAGTGCGCCACACTTTGTTTATTGAATTGAGGGAGAGTCGCACCAACAAGAGAGCAGGATGTGAGTCGAATTTGTGGTCTGAGATGGGCAGTTGATCGGGGCAGGCGGCATTCAGCCGTAGTCAGTCAGCTTGGTCAGGCAGCAAGGTCGGCAACTAGAAACGAGGACACAAGGAACAAGCGGGTGGCATACAGGACAAACTAACTAGAGTGTGGGGTTTGACTAAGGGAGTTGATTAGGTGGGAGCAGGGGTGGTGATCAGTACAGCTGTCAAGCAATGAGCTTCCTGTGGGGTTGTGGCTGTGACCAATGTGCATCATGGTGATGTGGTTTATCGTTGTAAACAGGAGCGAGGCGCTGACCAATGTACTAGGAGAGCAGGCACATGACAGGTTGCTTTTCTGTGTGTCCTGCTATTGCTTGGCAACCAGTTCAGGGTATACCCCGCCAACTGTGCAAAGACTCCTGGGTTAGGCTCCAGCACCCTCCACGACCGTCGTGTTGACTTGTGAGGCTCATTAGTTTACTGAAGCTGAGCCGTGTTTGGTTGTGACCTGAGAAATGGCAACTGTGAGGTCACAGCAAGTGGTGCAATGGTCGCTGCCTGCGATGGATACAAAATGGGTGAATTTTGCTGCTTAACTCTAATCCCATAAAGGCGATAGTAATCAGAATGCTGTGTTTAGACCAGTGGGGGGGCACATATAATGCAACATAATTTCCCCCCAGGTATCAATAAAGTACCTACCTACCTACCTACCTACCTACGTAATTCATTGTAAAGTATTGCGTTGACTTCCTCTTTAAACGCAAACGTATCTTTTTCAAATACATTGAGAGATAGATTTCAAGCATTACTTATGTGTGTTAAAGGAGTGCAGTCATTTCACTTAGATTTCTCCAACACATTTTATTATGTGATAATTTGCTCTAGTATTATGACCAGTTTCAAATATCATAATACCATTTCTATTACGTTTGTGCTTGTGTCTTGATTGTCCTCACTAACAAAGGTGAAACCTTATGAGATGAATGATTACGTGACAGTGGATTCCTGGCTGTTTAACATTGAACTTTGGGTTTCTCATGCAATGTGTAGAATACTGACGTGATCCTCCTGCCTTTACAGTGGCTGCCTCATTGCATATCTGACATTCCGCTGGCACAGCTTCACAGCATTGGTTCTCATATCAGTCAAGATAATGCAAAGTGAGTGAATGGTTTAAAATAGTCATTTGCAATGACTGCAGTATCCAAATTATAGACTGTATACCACTCTTTGAAATAAAATTACTTCATCATACAGGAGACAGACACGTGGCGCACTGACATTATCTTTTGACACAGTTTTAAAAACCTTTTAATTATCATAGCATACTGTACTGTCCCCAAACTGTTCAGTATTACTCAACATTTCTGCCTGAGAGTGCAGTACTAAAAGATCGTCCCAGTGGACTACCCTCCAGTATGACGTGGATTTATATCCAAAGCCAACTAAAGATGGCTGGACTTGCCAGAGGAAAAGAAACTGCTGATGACGCAGTAGATCAAGGCCGGTGTTTAAACCAGGAAAAAATGGGTCACAATGTTCCAGTATTTTTTAGAGTGATTTGCATAAACAGGGATCAAGTTCATTTAAAGCGTGACTTCACTATTGGACTGTGACAAACCTCAGCAGCTACTGCCAGGTAGTGCAGATGCACACAAAAAAAAACATCTAGCTCAGGTGACAAGGATGCTACAAACATGTACAGCTTGCATCGCTGCAACTCGCGCTGAACGGGCCATCCACATGCCGAAGCACCTCTGTGCCGATTAATGGACACTTTATTGGACGTAAAAAAGGTTCCAAGGACTCTCTGACAGGGGAGTACGTACTTGTAGCAGCAGAAAGTCTCATACACAGGACCATACCTCTCATCCGACTGGCATGTTGCGAAACATTATCTTTGTGTCTTTATTCAGCAACACCTGATTTTGACAAGTAAAACAAATACAATAGAAAAATGTACTGTTTTTGACACATGCTGTGATTCCAAGTGTAAACATTACTGTTTTGAGTCGCACCTTTTTTTTATCCTTCAGCCTATATTTGGCTGCCAAAGCTTTACAATAAAAATGCTGAGTGACCGCAGGCAGAGACAAGGGAAGGTGTGCCTTTCTTCAAACATTCCTTTCTGAAAGCAATTCAGGGGGAGTGCAGAGCCAGAAACAGAGTCAACAATTGGTAATGGTTCATTAAATTCAAACAATTGTTTTGGGTTTTAAATGTATTTATTGACATACTACATTACGTGAAATATGTACAAAGACACAACAACACAAAAGTACGAACAGTTTCACCAAAGATATTTTTGCGTGTTGTATGTTACAGGTTATGTTGTAGAGTTGATAGACCTAATTTTTGAAGAAGTACACATAAATCTCGACTTTACTCGCTTCGATCTTATGCAACTTTCTGCCTAATGTGGTTTGGTCATGGGCCCCTTTTTTTTGTCATACATTTTCAAGTAGTATTTTAAATCGATGATATAAGGACCATATGAAGCTAAATGACTAGTGATTTGATGAATTTCCGTTACCGATTTAAAAGCGTTTGATAAGAAGAAGTCAGCCTGTTTGATCTTTATGGCTGCTTTTTTACAGTGTTACGGATAGCTAGGACTGTTTTTGATTGAGAAAGGGGGAAGTTTGTGAAATCCCCCCAATCAATACAGTCACCCATAAGTCAAAGAGCGTGGCCGGACACAGCCCAGCAGTAGTGGAATAAGTGTCTGTTTTATTCTCTCTTCCATCCAATTCATATAGCATCAAAATTACTTTCTCAAGCCACCTGATATTGTCATCTGCGTATTGCTTCTCTTTTAAGAAAATGTCAACAGACTATGATGTGTGTGGGTGACGGACGGCAAAGGGACCCCTTTGGCTGCCCAACAACATGCCTGACGTAAATGAACATAACAAAGGACCACTTCGGCTGCCTAAAATCATGCCTTTCTAAAAAAAAACAAGACTTTCTAGACAACACGCTTTCAGGGTTAACGTGCTTCCCAAATTCTGGACCCCAAAGTCCGCGTGAAATTGAGATCTAGGTGTATTTGCCAATTAAATTTGCTATTTGTAAATTACACCTCAATATCATAGTTACCATTAAAAAATACCACCAGGTCATGAGGAGACTTTATGAAGTTGCTGATGATGATTTTTTTGTGAATGGTTGACCATCCAGGACTGGACCCTGTCTGCCTGAATGTGAACTCTTTTCAAAATGCCATTCAGATTTACAAAGCAGATTACAGGCCACTAAACTACAGAGCAATGCACTAGTAAACTTGACTTGACTTGACTTGACTTGACTTAAAATATAGTTTGAGGAGGATCCAATTTACCATCTTATGAATCAAGTCAGAAATATCAAGAAAAAAAGTAATCAGATATCAGTTACATGGAAATGCTAGGGACTCCTTGGGCGCACAATCGGGGTGGTGATTCCAGCATGTGTGTTCCAACGCATTAGCGTTAGGGGAAAACACATTTGGAGGCTGCAAAAGACCTGAAATTGGAAGGAGATTGTAGCAAGACAATGACCATAAACAAAACCTTAGGTTTAGTTCAAACAACAATCTAGTGTTGAGCACGTCGGTGAATCTATATCAATCACCAGCGGTGGTCGCAGACGTATGTCCATCGTCAGTCATCGTCGGTCATCGTGATTTTAGGCCAACCCAATTAGGCACTCCATCTTTTACGTCGTTGTTTTTAGCGTGCTTCCTTCATTTCTAGATACAATTTCTTCATCACAAATTTATGTCAATCAATGAGAAACCGTTTAAAACATGGAAAATGACTGAAAGGAACTACGAGCCTGAGCCATCAGGTTGTTGATGGTTTGACCCTAGTTCAGAGGCAAAACATTCAGGGCTGGAGTAAGAACAAGGTACTGATTGTTAGGAATGGGCCTCTACTGCAGCATTCTAGGGTTCTTACTTGGGGGTCAATGTCTGAGGGGAGTAAAGAAGCAAAAGCTGGAATTGGAGCAAGAGAAGCACGAGAGTGCAGCTTGTGAGACTGTGAACTTCTGCAGCTTGTTGACTAAAGATGTGAGTGCAAACTTTAACTGCTTGCCAGGCTTACCAAGTTACTGTATTACATGCTCATGTTGCTTGAGGACACCCTCTTCAGGGAATTCAGGGGAGGGAAATTGTGTGCGGGCCAGATCATACAATAACGGATAGCGTCAGAACCAAATATCACACAACACAGAGCTCTTGGCACCCTTTGAGATTTAGTTCCACACGTGACATAGTAGTTGCACAACAGGAATAAGGCTTCACTCGATTTGGAGTAACTTCCCACGAGCAGGTCTTGAAACAGGGCTTCCCGTTTCCCAGGCAGGAGTGCTTTGTCTGAGCCAAGCAGGAGATCAGGCAGGAAGAGGTGTGACATACACATGTTAATTACTGTTTTGAAGTTAACCGGGATAAGTTTCATTCAATAATAATATTTAAAACACTGTTTTATTATGAACAGTGTTTAACTTCTTTATATTCCACAATAATTAAATGATAGCCTGCCTCACAATTCTTGTCACTTTTATATATTCCAATTAATTGTAGTTAGCTTAATACACTTTATTCAAATGATTGAAAATGATAAGACAATGGAAACATTCACTAGCACCGATATGAAGGTGCCCACTGGTGGAGTATGTTTGTGTTGTTGTTGTTTTGTATGATTTATTTGTCCCATTAACATCCTCTCACAAGCTCTCGTTTGTATTTAAAAGGGCTTAACGTAACAATGGTAAGGCACACTCTTTTACACATACCAGAATGGATTTGCCTATTTTGTAGAAATGGGGGATCTACCAATTCAAATTACATTCATTTGAGCTGTGTAAAAATAGAGACAACACCAGACCAGGAAGACCCACACGCATGAAAATAAAATATTCCATCTGCAAAGCTACTGAAATGCAATTGGCACCTTACAAGAAGATTGGATATAATTACAGCTTTAATTCCAAAGGTTATGTCTACATAACCCTTGAGTATATCTACATATTAACAGATAACGAATCATGAGTATCATGTTTAGTTGGTAAGAGTTTACGTCTAGCACAAAGGGCAAACCACTACCTGACAGTTGACTGGAATGCAAAATGTCACTGCATCATGTATTGTTTGGCATTGTGCCAAAAGCAACCCAGTTGGACTTGTTTCATGACTTATTCAACAAGTCATTCTGGATATATACAAGTCAGGAATAGATAGATTATAGCTCTTAAAATAAAACGGATTAGGTTTATTTTATCAGTCATAGACAACTCCATGCACACATTGACTTAGTCAATTGAGTCTTAAGATATGTTTGTCAGATGGAATAACATTGTGCTCATCAATAAACTTCTCTTTCAGTACCACAAGACTTCTAAACAATATCCCATTGAAGATGAGTAGCATGGATTGTGTTTGAACGTTCCAGCTATTTACAGACTCATATGTAATGTCATTCCATCCACCATCTTGTACTTTTTATTTGGTTTGCGTTTTATCTTGTGATCTTTCCAAAATTACTAACATTGTAAAGAAAGGTACAGGCAGAGATATCTCGTAAAATGACAATCACAAGATCATGATGAATGTCTCAAGTGTCTGAGATCTTGTCATAATGTCTCCCTTGCACGGCAAAATCCATCGCTTTAATAACTCCTGTTTTCTACTGATTGAACCCATCCTCTTGTCTGGAGAGAAAATCATAGGTTTGACTTTCTTATCTTCAAACCACTTGTTATTCAGTCTCTTTGAGAAGTCATTTTCCTTTCAAACTCGATTCCTCCCTGAAACATTGCCAAAGTCTAAAACAGCATCCATCTATCAGGAGTAGTGAAAGTTTTAGTTTGGAGCCTTGCAAAAGGTGATATAACTTTGAAGAAAGTCTCTTGGGCAAACTTGGCTTCCCTTCAGTGACCATGTTTTTTTCTGACAGACAGTGATAAACGGTTTGCCACCAGCCAACGTTTTCCTGAGAGACGACGATAGAGAATGTGTTAGACTGCTGTGGGTTCATTAAGGACTTCATCAGCATGAACACTTGCAAAATTGAATTAATCCATTTAGAAGCAACATTTAGTCACCTCGGTTTTATGAAGAGCTGACGTCAAATTGTGTTGATAATAGTGGCTCAAAATCTTATCAAAATGATTAATCAGCAGTCTAGAACAAAGAGCGCTGTAAGGACTTCTATTGGTGCAATTACTGGGACGTACTATAAAGGTCAAAAGATTGTTCAACTGCTACTTGTTGACTTCATGCAGATGAACAAAGACGTTATTCATTGTAGTGTGCAGTTAGTCAGTGGGGCAAGTCAGAATTGGATTTTCACAATAACCCTTTTTGTTTCTTAACAACAAGATTATGTACCGTATTTTCCGGACTATAAGGCGCACCGGACTATAAGGCGCACCTTCAATGAATGGCCCATTTTAAAACTTTGTCCTTACATAAGGCGCACCAGACTATAAGGCGCACCATTAATGCATCATGTCAGATTTTTAATCCAAATCAAATCATTCTCCATTTTATCTTTTTTATTCCAACTTCAGATGCAACAAATTACTTTATAATAACAAAATAATGATCCATAGTCTTTTTGATTCATGATTCATAGTCTTCAGTGGGCCACTTATGATTGATTTCATGACACAATGCTTTGGGCCAGTTTAAATTTAGGAATTTGGTCCATATATAAGGCGCACTGGACTATAAAGCCTTTCAGAATATTTTAGGTTTTTAGGTGCGCCTTATAGTCCGGAAAATACGGTATTTGCATCTTTAGGAATTCTGTAAAGTGTGTGGGGCCACATTTGAGTGTACTTCTCAACTACAACCAGTTATGTCTAGTATGGTCTGAGGAACAACATTGTGTCAACATCCAGCCTACATCCACACAGACCTCTATCGTGGAAAGCATTCATCTGCTCAATAATCAGCACACATTGAAACTCCTATCAAGCTTGCAAACTGATGGAAGGCAGTAAGAGTGAGTCGGTGCATCAGAACGTTTGCACGTCTTCGCTTGTGTTCATATTTCCTTGTGACCTGTCTCGAGTCTGCATTCTTGTAGTCCAGAGGGTCACCAACTCCGGTCCTCAAGGGCTTCTATCCAGCCTGTTTTTACAACATATTTGATTCAAATGATTGCTCATCAGAAAGCTCTAGTAAAGCCTGATAACGACCGTGATGATTTTTATCTGGTGTGTTGCAGTGGGGATGCATCTAAAACAGGCTGGATTGGCGCCCTTGAGAACAGGACTTGGTGACCCCTGTATAGCTGTCAGACATGGCTAAAATGAGTTGGCAGTGAGTGTACAAAGTGAATGTTATAATTTTCAAAATGTAAAGATGTCGTTTTAATGACCACTTGAAAAAAAGATTTTGGCCCCAGTTCCGAATAGTGTCATGTACTGACTATTTTGATATCGATCCGATATAAAGTAAACGGGGCAGTATCGCTGATCCCGATACTTGACAAAAGTATCATTAAACTGCCAATTCTCAATTAATTTTCATGAGGTTTAAGTGTTTTGTGATGTTTCTCTTTTCATTATCAAACCATTAAAATCCAACACAAGGTTTATTGTTAAATCTAAAAGTCTCATTTCCCCCCACACATTGTCAATGGGTGGATTTTTTTTTCTTAAATAAGGTGAATAAATTGAGTAGCAGAAAGCATTTTCCTGGTATTTTTCAGAAAGTACTGTACAAAAATTTGATGGAAATGACCCTTCATTGAACTTTTCGGCATTTTATCTTGTCTTAAAAAGACAAGTTGTTCAAGATTATCACTTCACAACAAATTTTCCTTTTCAAGTGTAATGTGTGTTCAGAGACTCTAATGTGAAAAAACAAAGTACTACACAAAAATGTGATAAAAATTACCCTTCATTGAACTTTTCTGCATTTCATTATGTCTTAACAAGAACAAGTTGTTCAAGAGTATCACTTCACAACAAATACACACCATTTAGAATAATTTTCCTTTTCAAATATAATGAGTGTTCAGAGAATCTAATACGAAGAAACAAATTATTTCTCCCCCTTCTTTTTCTGGTGGAAAAAAAAACAAGTGGTGAAAAAAAACCATCAGACAGTGAACAAAAAAAGTGTAAACAATTAATCCCCAGAACCTCTAGTTAAAACACAAACCACACTGCATAAAAACACATTATGATTGATGTTTTCGTGGTTTTATGTGAACTAGTGTTGTTTTTGGCAGCCTGTTTTAGTCTCGTCTTTGTCACAAGCTGTAATTTTTGTTTTTCTCTCGGTCATACGCTCTGACTCTCTCCGACTTTCTCTGTCTCTGTTCTCTTTCACAAATAAACAATTCCACTTCTCCTTTTGATTAGGTCAGTTTTTGTTTTGTTTTCTGTCAAGCCTTTCCACATATGAAATCAGTGCACTTAATTTCACCCCTAACTGCTAGTCCAGCCCATGTGAAGACTACCCAGTACTTTATATGCTGCTCTGTAGCTGTGCATTCCTTACATAAAAGCTGTAGGACATTAGTTAGCCCAGCTGCTTCGCACCAAAAAAACTGTATCTGCACTGGAGAAGCTGATTTGTCAACCAACACAAGATTGTGGTTGCAGGACAACTTGTTAAACGTGTTTGACGTTGGCGTCGTCATTTCACATCTTGTCCTCTGAGAGCATCTAGTGGTTAGTATGGCATGCACATTTAGTTGCACAAGTGGTAGGTACACAGTTAATTCTTCTCTGACGACTTGAATTTTATTTATTTATTTGTAACTATTAACTATTAATTTTAGTGGAACTCAACACAAATGAATAAACCTTTAACCAATTTGTGAAAACATTGTAATTATAAAAGCAAATATTGTGTCGTCTCTTTGATCTGATTTAGATTTTTGAAAAGCTTTGTATTTTTTGCTTCTCTTTACTAATGTGTGAAATGCTCACCGAACAGGAGAGGATTCTTGACCGGCAAAACCAAATACGACACCTACTGAAAAAGCAAGGCGGCAAGATGCGGCTCAACAATGGTCTTTTTCCCAATAAAAGATCAACAAGGCCTCCAGAATATTGAAGCTCAAATCCAGGAGTCTGATTTCAGAATGAATGAGAATGAGTCTTTCAATTCAAAGTGGTGTCATCAAGACTCAATGCCAAAGTCAACATTAAAACATTTTCAAAATACCAGGTCAAATCCCCCCACACATGCATTAACAGTCATCTACACACACCTACAATCATTATACAAAGTAACAAATACAATACCAAAAGTCTTGTACATTTTGTTAAGTCACACTGAAATTACACTACTGATACTGTATTCGTAAGCTTAATTTGTGCAAATGTAATGTATGGCATACATGTCATCATGTCGACAACCAAGCAAACATGATCTTTGACAAATCAAGACCAGTAAGTCAAATATTTATGAAATGTATTCTTGAATTGTATGTATTGTTTTTATATTTTATTAACCTTAAAAAATGTATTTGATTGTTTCTGCTTGTACTGGTGAACTCAGAAACACTGCTGCTCAAGGGTAAATTGTCAGGTCTTGTTCTTTGATTACGTTAGGTCAGGTACAGAGACCTTTAGATGCTCAAGCCACTTTCGAACTTGCCAGGGGGGCTTCGTCAAGCAGCTACTGGTGAGTTCAGCTGGGCGGTTCCTTAGCAACACATCAGCGGCTATTTACGGGCAACTGCTGCAGTGTGTTGGTGCTTAAGGATCATATCGCTTGCTTCCATATCCTCTGTCTTTTTGAGTTTTGTCTGTTTGTCGTTGGTTATAGTATTCGGTAGTATATTAGGGCTGTGCAATTAATCAAAATTCAATTACAACTACAATTATTACACTGCACCAGTATAAAATTGGAATAATCGTAAAAAAAGGTCACTAATATGTATTAAAATCCAATGCACTGTTTGTTTTTACAAGTAAACCATACATTAATTTATTAATTAGCACCTGTTTTTATTTCAAACTAATTAATTTTATGAATTTTGTTTGGTCCAAAAGGAACTACATTTTATAGTGTTTCAAATAAATTTGTCTTAATATTTTTTACGATTAAACATTTTCTAAAAGCTGAATGATCCATCCATCCATCCATTTTCTGAACCGCTTAGTCCCCACGGGGGTCGCGGGCGTGCTGGAGCCTATCCCAGCCGTCATCGGGCAGTAGGCGGGGGACACCCTGAATCGGTTGCCAGCCAATCGCAGGGCACACAGAGACAAACAACCATTTGCACTCGCACTCATACCTAGGGACAATTTGGAGTCTTCAATCGGCCTACCAAGCATGTTTTTGGGATGTGGGAGGAAACCGGAGTGCCCGGAGAAAACCCACGCGGGCCCGGGGAGAACATGCAAACTCCACACAGGGAGGGCCGGAGGTGGAATCGAACCCGCACCCTCCTAACTGTGAGGCGGACGTGCTACCCAGTGCGCCACTGAGCCGCCTAAGCTGAATGATTGTTTGAATAATCACCAAACGCCATTACTTTCAGTGGTAGTCTTCAACAATGCCCAAAAAAGCAAGACCAAGTCTGAAACCCAAAGCATGTTGATCACAATTTTCAGGGTGAGAGGCATTGTCAGCTGCAATTTCTTGCTACAGGGCCAGACGATCAACCAGCAGACAACATATGACATTTGCTTCATTCAGTACGCGAGAAGAGAGTTGAGGCAAGACAACTCGCAGCTGCTTCATAATAACTATCCTCACGATTTTCGATCATCTGGACACTTTTGGTCAAAAAAAAAGCATCCTCCCTCCTCACTCAACCTGGCTCTGTGTGTTTTCTTCATTCCAAGCCCAAACGTGGTCCTAAATGAGGCCACTTTTGAAGGTTTGGGTTATATCAAGACAAGCATGAAGTAGGATCTCTGAAGAATTCGAACAGGAATGTATGGAGGCGGGACAGAGAAGGGCTGGAAAGTCAATTAGACTTCACGGGGGATTGGGTGGAAGGGGAAAATTAGTTTGGAGTTGGTATTTGAAATGATATGTTACGTATATGTTATTATTATATGAATGTTATTTCAGCCATCCATTTTTTGAACAGCTTTGTCCAGTGGCGTAGCCAGGAATTTTTCCAGTAGGGGCGCGCGCCCACAGGAAAAAAAATCGAACGTAACCTACTGTGCCATTTTCCATCATAACGTTTTATTTATCTGTTTCTAGGGCTCTCAACTCGTCAGCCCATCAGTCACTGATAAGGGAGAGGTTTGCTACCGTGTGGTTTTGTTCTCACGATTTTATTGTGCTTTATAAAGATGATCATATTTATGAACATATATGTATAATAATCGGTGTTGTACTGAACGAAAGTTCATAAACTCTCATATTTTGGACAAACGTGAACTGAACATAGCGCATTTTTGCTTCGTGAGTGTTTTTGTGAACGCACTCATCCTGGGCCCAATGAACGTTTTTGAAGGCCAGTTCATTTTTGTTCAAGTAGGTTTTCTCTTTTTTCTTTTTAGACATCAAAATAAACCCCCGCTAAACACGTAGTGTAAACAAGGCGGAAGGAAAACGATTTGACAATGCCGGTGTTGTGCTTGATCAAAATGTGACGTGTGCACGCGATGACGCTTCAGTCGATGCAAACTCGTGAAGTTCTGGTCTACAATGTTCTATAGAGCATAAACATCAACATAAAGTATACTTTATACAACTGTATTAACGCCTGCTCTAAAATCTGAATTATTTTACATCATTGACCGTTTATGAAAAAGTATTTCAAGATTACTTTCCTCTTGTAATTAGTTAAGTTTATGAAGGATTAATTCAATTCATTTATTCAATATACATTTTGGAAGTAACTTGCCCAACACTGCTGAGTGCTAATCCTAATATAGAGCCTCCTTGCAGTTGTTGCGATTTTTTTTTTCTTTTTCTGTCATTCACACCGTCAGATGTGGGAATCGAATCCCCAGTTGTTGCATATTGGCACTCGTGAAAAATGTGGACGACTTCAGGTAAAACAATACCGCCTTTGTCCGTTTGGCGCCGCCATAGTCAATAAAAACTGCAAAGTTCCCCATGGAGTTTTAGTGGACTATTTCGTATTGTCTAGTTTTCGTCCGGTGAAAAATGTGCGTGGATGAAAATATTTTATTCTCATTTTTGGAAAAACAACATTAACACTATAGTAGATACACGGGTAGATTGTCCACCCGAAGGCAGCAATGTAGCATTATGTGTATCAACTCAGCTCTGAACAATGTCATCATGGAAGGCTGCTACCAAAAGCAACTGTGTAGCGGCAGAATGTTGGCGAAAATGATACTTTTTTGAGCAGGTGAGGAAGGAACACGACGGTGAAGGATGAAGTGTGTGCGTGTGTTTGTGTGTGTGTGGGGGGGGGGGCGGTGTGTTCATGTGTCCATGCATATGTGTGTATGTGTGTGTGTGTGCAAAGTGGAGTTTTATTGACCAACCTATGACTAATCCATCCATCCATTTTCTATACTGCTTCCTCCCACAGGGGTTGCGGGCGTGTCGGAGCCGAGCCCAGCGGTCATCGGGCAGTAGGCGGGGGGACACCTTGAACCGGGTGCCAGCCAATCGTAGCCTATGACTAATCACTCTGACAAAATGACATTTCAAGACTCAGCCGGTCCAAACTAAATAACAACAGGAACAACTGTTACTCACCAACACAGAAAATCCACAATATGAAGAGCAAAAAAGTGAATGGAAACCACTCTGAAAGTGGTTTGAGTTTCAACTTGTTATTCATGTCAAGAATTTCTGTACTGAAACATAATTAAATTAAATAATAACCATCTACTACTCGATTCCACATGTCCTTTTACAGATAAACCTACAGAACATAATTTAAGTTTGCTAATGTGTTTACTAATCACTGTAATCCATAAACCAAAGAAACAACACACCTGCATCAATAAACTCAACCTATACAAATTCATGAACCATATCACAACTGTCATGTCTAAGTACCATAAAACATTATTTTATACACTGAAAGATTAGCTAAGGAATGTTATGTGGTGCAAGGCCTTGGCCGGTTAGTGACTCCAGCAGTTAGGTTGCAGTGTATCCTGCTCCTCCTCAGCCGGTTGGCAGCTGGTTGGCTGACTCGTCCTTGGTGAGATATCTCGAAGCGTGTTGAGTGTCGTTTTCCTGTGGAACAATGCAACTTTCTTGCTAATTTTCACACAATACTAATATTGAGTAAATATGGGATAATTTATATGCAACTACTTCAACAGATGTGTCTTTTCTGTAACACTTAAAGACAAACAGTCTCGATCAACAACGATCCATAGAGTACTTTTTCAGGTGCGAGGGAGCTCTACTCATAGCTAGTGAGATAAGAAAGGAAGGGAGTTAAAGGAAATCTCTGGACCTAGACAGAGAGCTTTGTTGAAGCAAGGGACTCCCAACTCGTAAATTATGAGGCCCTTGGTCAGGCCAACCATCTAATTATTCCAACAACAACACTAAATCACTTGGACCAACACTTATTAGAAACCATTCGACATACCCATCAACTACAATAACTAAAATATACAAAGGGGATCACATCTAATACTTATCAATGCATACATTTCTTGGAGATGTCTGAACCTTTTCTGAGTAACTCATTCCTTCCATTGAATAGCATAAACAATGTTAGTTCTAACTAGGTAAGCAACTCGTGGTTCTCTGAAAATAAAATGGCCTTTCAATGAGTATGGGGCTTAGGCTTGAAATATTACTGCGTATGAACGAGATCATTAAACCAGAAGAAACAAGAACAATGTGTGGGTGTGAAAGTAAACATGAATACAATCCACAGAGGAGTGAATATACTGAGGTGGAAGTGACAAAAGGTCGCTTACTGACGCAGCTGGAATGCAGTTCCTCAGGAATTTTCTGAGAAGTTTGTCAATGAAAGGTCACTTGACTATATATAATGAGTGAGCGGACAATCGCCATAAATGCCTCTGACATCAAAAATAAGGTAAGATGCCACTCATGATGAGATTTAATAAATGTAGCACAAAACCTGACTGTCTAGCGCTCTAGACAATGCAGTTGTCTTACTTGATCTATTAGCTCATTATTATGATTGACATTGACAGTAATTGGTTGGACTGAAGTTATTTCTTTGGACCATAGCTATTTATTCACAGAAGCAGCGATATTTAGTTTATTGAAAGGCACACTATTAAAAAAGACATGCACTCCAGGTAGTATATCTTTTTGTGGTAAAGATCTCACCTTTCCATCCAGATGAACGCAATCGATTTCTGTCTTCTGTGTGCTTTTCTACACGTGGGTTATCAGAACCCACTGGGCTCCTGGACGCTCCAACCTAACAGTAGGTTTGATCACCACGGAAATACTTCAGGTGAAAGTTCAAGTGATCTCTTCTTACTAATTGGCTGTGTGTGTGTGTTTGTTTTCAATTTAGTTTTGGTTTTGAAAGTAAATGGTTCGTGCAGCCAACGAGCCCTCAAGTGCCTGCACTCAGCAGCGGGATTCATGAATGGCGATGACAAGGATATTTTCTGGAAGAAGGACGATAAAGAAAAGGCACAGAGGGGTAATTCATACCTGGTAAAGCTCGAGGAGAGTTTGGGAGGAGGCAACTACAGCTGCCACAGCTCAAATGGATCTCTTCTCAATTACACTGTTGTCCTTATTCAAGAGGACTTCACCAAGAAGAGGAAGATTCTGATGGAAACTGACTTGGGTGAGTCACTTGTTAACCAGTGCAGTATTGCAAGAGTATTTCAACTCACCTGAAATGTTTGTGTTGATATCTCTCCATATGTGTAGCCGAATATTTAAAGTGCACTACTCAGAATTTTGAGGGAGCGTTCAGATGCTCTTGGATCTGGGACAGGAGACGTGTTGGAAAAGTAGCACTCATCAGAACTGGACGGTAAGCTCATACACTGAAGCCCTGTTTCCTGCGTCACTGTCAAATAATAATAACACACTACATAGACTCACTGCAGTGCTGAAAGGAACAGCCAGAAATACTTGTTTTTTGAAAAAACTAGAATATACTTCTGAAATCAAAGGTGCTTTTTTTTTTTTTATTCAGTTCTACATGAAAGTACTTATAAATGATGAAGAATGAGTGATGCTAAAAGACCTTGGCAAAATGATGAAAGTTGTGAGAATTTTTTTGACTACAGAATTTTTATGTTCTACTTATTCAGAGGCACAGATGATGAGTGTTCTCCTGACGCCAGTGGTCAGCACTGGACGTGCGCCTCCACTGAGAGTCACATCAGCTGCTCAGTAGACGACAGCGGAGACGGGATCTCCTGCGTGGACAAGCAGTACTGCCCATTTGCGGAGGAGAAAAAGAAAATCTTCTTCACAGTCTATTTTAGCAACAAACATTTCCTGCTGGAGAGCTACTCCAAACAATTCTATGTGTCTGAAATTGGTAATTGTCTTTTGTTTGCAAGACCTCCTAATGCTCTCCCTGACACATTTCTTTAAATCACCCTGCATTTGATTGTGTACAGTTGCACATCCGGCCTAAAAACGTCAGAATATTATTATTATTAATTAAATATAAATAGATAATATACATAAATGTGCCAAGAATAACATTGTCGCCATTTTAATGTAACTTTGTAGGTTTCGTTTTGTCACTGCCAACTGTAGTAGAAACATGCTACAATTTTGCAGTTTAATCATGTGTGCATTTCTTTTCTTTCTTCCTTCCTGCGCTTTGCTTTAACAGTGAAACCTGACAAAGTGACAATCAGGAAAGTCAACCAATCGATGATAGAATTGACTTACCCGGGTTCTTGGAGCAGTCCCCACTCCTTCTTCCCTCTCACCTTCCAGGTTTTACAGAGCAAACATGGGTGTAAAAACTGTGAGAATCCCTGTGATGCGTCAACGGGTGCAAAGGTAAGGATCACATAGCAGCTATAATTCATAAAATGGTTAAGAATGAAAGTAACTGTTTTGGGAGCTACTGAACAAGGTTTGCAGAAATGTCAGTGAAAGTGCTCTGTTTCTCTGTCAGATGCCAATGGCGGACTCCTCAAGCGCTTGTCTGTTTGAGTTGGAGAACAATTCCAGGACTGTCTGTGTCCGAGCCAAGGATGCTCTCTACGACTCGCAATGGAGCGAATGGAGCCACCTCAGGTTAGTGTCTTAGAAAGAAGGGTGAGAATTTTGCATTTTACTCATTCGTTGTTTTGCTGGGTTTTGAACACCCCAAAATACTTATTACTATATTTGTTGACATTATTTGATTCCAGCACAGATTGAGAAAGAGGCCAAAAGGTAAACAAGGAAAACGTACCAGCTGAAAACATGTGAAAGAGATGAGGAGGAACACCTGGGTGTCGACAGGAGCAATATTTATTAAATTATATAATTCTATGATTGTATTGGTGTTATGAATAAAATGTTTGTAATTAAAAACGGTCTGCCTAATTAATACACATGTAGTCATGCACCTTAGTGATCAAATGCAGTGGGATCATTCTTTTTTACACCACAGTGGGCTTGGTGCTTTAGTGTGCACACTTTAGACATCTAGAGGCAGTATGATGCAGAGCGTACAAATATATAATATGGAGACCGTCTTCAGTAGGCTGCAGTTACCGTTCAGTAGTGCTTTGATATACGAACGGGCCAAGTTTTAATTTTTGGCAGACAAGCACTGTCATCCCGACAATCTTATGCTGTGTCTCCAGTCCACAAACTCGACAAAGGAGCAAATGTACTGTATG
Source organism: Syngnathus typhle (assembly GCF_033458585.1). Taxonomy (NCBI): domain Eukaryota; kingdom Metazoa; phylum Chordata; class Actinopteri; order Syngnathiformes; family Syngnathidae; genus Syngnathus; species Syngnathus typhle. The sequence continues at coordinate 5,999,751 of NC_083738.1, read as the reverse complement.
TTAACAGTGAACTCAATTCAACTCACATCACAAGAAGGAGCAGTTGTCATGACCGTGTGTCCAGGAGGTCAAGCGCCAAACCAGAACCAGAAGTAGAACACAAGTAGAAACAGTATGTATTTATTAAAACAAGGGACCTGGAGAACATGAGCTAATAAAATAATACGAGCGAAAAACTAAGTCAGCAAAAGACTAACGTGGGATAAATCCAACAATTGCAAAACGCGAACAAAATAACTCAGCCTAATAGGTGACAAAGAAATACAAAATTAACACAAGGTAGTCCTAATCACACAAGAAAGCTATAACTATGTTTAATTACACATGAAACCGGAGAACTGGAATTTGGATAACCGTAACAAGAAACAAGGATACGATCAACCAGGACAACTAGCGAAGCGCAACAAAGTTTCAGCTTCCATCTTCCCAGCATTTAAATAGCTAGCTAATTGGGCTGCCAAACAGGTGTGTGCTGCAGGCTCCGCCCATCCACCTGGCTCACACACAGGTAAAGTATTGGACAAAGGATCGTGACAGCAGTTTTGGGCAAATAATGAACAATTCATCAAAAAAGAGGCTTTGAGGTGTTTAATGCCTTTCCCGGTTGAGATTTACTTTTAAGATTCACATAAAGCAAAGACAGTTATCAGTATATATAATAACCACAGCTTTGTCTTTGGATTGTCCGCTAAGATTAGCTTGATGCTAACCAACAATACAAGATGCCATTGACATGATAATGGTTCACATTAGTTGTCAGAGTTTCAGTGAGTGTTGTTTTTTTCTCAATGCATTCACACATTTGTGTTTAAATCACCATTGCTTGAAGCGTTATAACATCAAAACACTGATGATTTTAGTTAGCCAGTCATTGGCGTTTTGTTTTGTTTGTTAACATTAAGCTCAAGGGACCTTCTTCAGATTTATGATTGTTTCCAGTATGAAATGTGAGAATTGTTTTATCTTCAGTTTGTCAGCAAACTTTAACTGCGAAAGGGTGACGCCTCATTTTGGACGAGTTGTTTGTCATCTACTAATTTTCTGCGGGCTGAGGAGTAAATTTCCACAATACAGTGCTTGCATCTCGTTTTTTAAAATTACTACTAAAAGAAAAAAACTAACAACTACTTTTAAGTTGGGTTACTCATGCAGTATGAGTGTCAATGTACATATATATTTTATTTCATATTTTGGATCCTGTCACAACTTTCAATACTTTATTGAGTTTGCGGATGAAAATATTTCACTTGTTCAAGTGTTAGAGATTGATATCAGTTTCTCATTCAGTTCCTCATTTTCAAACCAGACTGACCAGTGTGTGACACTTGATGAAAATTCCTCTTACTATTTGCAGCTTTGTTTGATATTCTCTGGAAGGGGATGTGGCCTGTGTGGTGTTTTATGAACTGTGTGCAAAAAGAAACATGAACGATAGCAAAGCTGTCTCTCTGTCTGTCTGCCTGCCTGTCTATCTGTCTGTCTGTGTGTGTGTCTATCTCTAGCTAGCCATTAATCTAATATATTTTTCTATCTGTATGTCTGTCTGCCTGTCTTCCTGTCTGTCTGTCTATCTCTAACCAGCCATTTAGTTAATATACCGTATTTTTCACACCAAAAGGCTTAAGGCGCACCTCATTGAATTTTTTATTTTAGAAATTATTTAATATATAGCGTGCACCGGATTAAAATAGAAGCTATACCGCAACAAACTGAGGTTGACTAGGGTTGCGGTATGCATCTACTAGCCGATAACCAATGAGCCCTCTGTAAACAATTGCGTTTCTCAAACTATCTCCTATAAAATGATCGGAACTGACTAAAGTTCGATCTAACACCTTGGTACTGCTTACTTATGTTTCCCTTCCATAATCCGTAAATTTACTCGAAACATTAACGGGGCAGCCTATTTTGAGATGAATAGCAGTGTATGGCAGCTATCATTATAGCATTAGCCACCCGCAAACTCCCATGAGCCTCAGCTTGCAGACTCCCATGAGCCTTAGCAAAGTGTCGTGTCAGCCCCCTGTAAACAATCACGTTTCTCAAACTCTCTCCCATAAAAGTGATCGGAACCAACTAAAGACTGATCTAACACATTGGTGCTGCTTATTTATGATTCCGTTGGATATTGATCCGTAAACGTACTCGAAAACATTAACGGAACAGCCTATTTTGAAATGAAATAGCCTCGCGGGTACAACAGCTATTCAGTAGGGGTGTAACGATTCATCGATACACATCGATTAATCGATATAATGCTCTACGATTTATTGGCATCGAGGCTAAACGTAAACATCGATTTATATCGCCGTGTTTGACCTCGGACATTAGACGCGACTTTATTTTGAAACCCAGTTCATTGTTGCTTGCTTTTTCTTTCCGGGAGCAGTGCGCCCGGTGTTGTTGTGTTGTGAGCAGAGCACGCACGTGAAAGGGGAGTCGACAACTAGTACGCGGCTCCTGGGCTGGTGCTATGGCTAGTGTCCAAAAAGACGAGGAAATTTGCTCCCCTTTAGGCTTCAAGTCATACGTTTGGAAGCACTTTGGATTCCAAAGAAAAGATGGCGCAACGGACAAGACACATGCAGTTTGTAAATCCTGCCATGCGGTGATCAAATATTCAGGGACCACAAATCTTGCCGCACAGTTAAAGAAAAAAACACGACATCAAAGTTCAGTGTTAAAATAAGCGCTTTGTATACTACAATCATCTTGTAATTTCCTAAATAAAGAGTTTGCAGTACCTTGTTGATTTTGCGTATGAATTGTTATAAATCAGGATATTGTTCTATATTTTTTATTTAAAAAAAAAAAATCGCTCGTAGAGCACTATATTGTGATGTATCGTGAATGAATCACAGCAGGCTTTAAGATATCGGCAAATATCGTATCGTGATTCTTTGTATCGATATGATATCGTATCGTGACAAAACCCGCGATTTACACCCCTACTATTCAGTAACACCCCCTGACCACGGTTGCCGTAATGCTGGGAAGCGATGCGACCTTGTAATTTACAAGTCGTACAAAAACGTACTGAAACATTTTGGCAGAGTAAATCAACAAATTAATCACTTGATCCATATATATATATATATATATATATTTATAAGGCGCACTGTGTTTTTTTGAGTAAATTTTAAGTTTTTAAGTTCGTCTAATAGTGCGGAAAATACGGTAATCTATTTTTGCCTCTGTATGTCTGCCCGCCTGGCTTCCTGTTTGTCTGTATGTCTAGCTCTACCTAGCCATTAATCTAATACAATCTATTTATTTCGTTTATTTATTCTCTATACCTGTCTGCCTGTCTATCTTTAGCTAGCCATTTTTCTAATGTAATCTATCAATTTTTCTGTCTGCCTGTCTCTTGTCTGGTCAAGATATTTCAGAGCAGTGCTGGATTCCCTTGACACTTGGATTGACTAACATGCAAACATAGGAAAAGGAGCAAACACAGTTGGAAGAATGTGGAGTTTGCATGTTCTTCCCTTGACTGCGTGGGTTTTCTCCGGGCACTCCGGTTTCCTCCCACATCTCGAAAATATGCACGGTAAGCTGATTGAGCACTCCAAATTGCCCCTAGGTGTGAGTCCAAGTGCGGATGGTTGTTTGTCTCTGTGTGCCCTGCGATTGGCTGGCAACCGGTTCAGTGTGTCCCCCGCCTACTGCCCGATGATGGCTGGGATAGGCTCCAGCACGCCCACAACCTCCGTGGGGACAAGCCGAACAGAAAATGGATGGATGAATAGATGGATGGATGCGTAGCTCTGTAGAGGGTAATAACATCATAGCAAGCAGACGTGTATGTATCATGATGTGTGTAAATGTTTCTGGATAAAGTGAAAGCAAAGATGTATGTACTTCTAAGTTAGTTCATCCAACAAGTTAAAAGCCCAAATTAAGCACTTCATACACACAAAATTAAATTCCACAGCAAGCGTGGTCACTAAGGAGGAAGTAGAGAACTCTGCTCTCACTTCCCTCTATGAAAGCAGAAGAGTCAAAGAAACAATAATGTGATATGTTTCAGATAGCTAACCTAAAACCAAGATGCTCGACCTTTAATGGTGCATTTGTCACCTGCCCTTATTCTTCTCTGCAGTCAGTCATGCTGATCTACTTTTTGCACGTTCGTGCTTGCAAAAACTAAACTACAGTACCAGACAAACAATTCAATAAACGTTCCCCTACAAACTTTTGGCGAGCAGTCTACTCAGTGTAATTGTTGACAACAGCGTTAGTATAGGTCTGTATAATCTTGGCTTCAGCAAAAAAAATAAAAAATTGGTGTCTGATGATGATTTCAGTATAAAAATGAAGGAGCCCTGTTTCCAGAAAGCGCCATTACATCAATGGATGTAATGTAATATCCAAGAGCCATTTGGTCCTATCAATTAAAAAGTGTTTGGGTCTACTGTATAGAGAGAGTCCTTCTAATATGAGGTGGTAAACAGTATCCTGTGTGAGGAAAAATAAACACACTTGTATACTATTTAGAATATTTCTTTTGATGCCATTTTAGGAAATATTTAATGGTTATAAAATAGCCTTTTACTTACCTTCTATTTAGAAGATTAGAAACCCCCCAACACTGCACTCGACTGGTCTTCTACAGTAAAAGCTAATTACATCAATTTCCCTTGTTAACTCATTTGACGTCTCCAAACAGGATCATGATGTGGGCAAGCTACTCTCTCGAATTCACCAACCTCATTGACCTTGGTCACGTCGGTTCACCCTGTTTATTAAGTTCACAAGCATAAAAGAACAGCAATTTGGGGCACACAGCCTTTTACATGTTCTTTACCGTGCAGCAACCACATTTGTAAGAAAACCTGATTCAAGTGACATTGCTCATGCAATGTCGATTAGCAGCCAACAGATGGCAACGTTGCACCAAATACGCAAGTGGACCGCTTGCTGGAGTTTTTGTGATGCACTTTCAAACACTACTAAATACTTACGGTAAGCATAAATACACTACATATTCAATTATTTACAAAATACGCAATTTGCCAGTATTATAACTGAAAGTATTAAGTATATTAGAGACTGCACTAATCCGCATATTAAAACCGCTCACACACATATTGCATATTTGTATCTTTTTATGCCGAGCATATTGTTAGACGCAAGAGACACTCTCATAAACATATGTCTGACTTATACAACGGGTCATTTTACGAGTCTTCAATCCAATCAGGCCATTATTATCATCAGCCCAACCTTTTTTGATTTACATACAGCATCTGGCGGTCCATGCGGCCGTTCGCTCTTAACAACTCCTTTCTGATCACTTACGAGCTCCTTCGAGATGAGTTTTAACACAGATGTTTTTACGTCCCCTGCCGTGAGCGCGATCACGCACGCACACGCACGCACGCATTGTGCTTGACACGCTTTGTTCCACAGCCAGGGAGACACCGTCTGTCTGCGTGGGTGCCACGGAGTTGGAAGATCACAGTGTGGGGGATTATCAGGGCCCAGGTGACATCTCAGTTTGTGGAGGGTGATGCAGAAATATTTGGGCTGTGTGTGTGTGTGTGTGTGTGTGTGTGTGTGTGTGTGTGTGTGTGTGTGTGTGTGTGTGTGTGTGTGCGTGTGTGTTCGCGCGTGTGCGCGCGTGCGTGTGTGTGTGTGCAGATATAAATATAGCCGCCCGTGGGGCCTTCTTGACCGGCATGCCGACCGAAGCAGGCGGATCATGGCGCGCTACAATCAAACAAATGTGCTGAAGGATAACTCTGAACCTGTGTGTGTACGTGTGTGTGTGTGTGTGTGCGGTTGCGCGTGTGTGTGCGTGTGTTTATCAGCATTGAGAATATTGTGTACTCACGTGGGGCGGCGCTCCCACTTCTCCTTCCGCAGCAGGAGACATAAACAGATAAAAGAAAACATGACTGTTGCTTTTTTGGACTCTTTAGACTTCAAACAAGACAATATTAAGAAATTTATTTGAGCATTTCTTAAATTAAAATGATTGAGAGGGCTTTTATTCTGCTGCAAATCAAGATAATATTGTTCCTAAATGTTTTTTTTCCCACTGATTAAGGATAATCAAATCGTTATTCAAGTTATAGACAATGGAGATCTCTGAGTGTTTCCTCGAGAATAAATGGCACTTACATGAGATATATATTTAATTACACACTATAGTATACATTTTCATATATATATATATACAAACGATATTCTTATGGAAATCTGTACTCACGAAATTAAGCATCTATTCCAGTCATCTTTTATTCTCAATTTATATCTGCTGTATACAAACATCTGAAACAACTCACCAGATTTTACACCAACTTCAGTGAGGAGCAGATTGTTGGAAAAAACATTCTGACAGTCAGTGTGAAACCTGGGTAGGTACTGTATTATTATTTATTTATTTATTATTTAAAGCCAAAGTCATTGCTGCAGGGCTCTCATTCAGGCTTTTATGGCCAGAGTCAAATCATAATACAGGAAATCAGTATGGAATGTTGTGCACATCAAGTGTGATCCCTTTCTTTCTTGTTCTTCCGTGTCTGCACTTATTTCTTGGCTTGTGGCGATGCTGTGGGACAACTCGAAGACGCAGCACAGATGAGCTGTAATCCTCACATTCATGTTGCAGTCACCACTTGGTCCCAAATGATTTATGCCGTGCATCAAATCGAAGCTCTCTGTTCTCTCGCCGTCATATTTGAAACTGAAAAAATGTGCACAGCGACTTTGTTGCCTTTTGTTTTTTTTAATGAATGCATATTCATGCAAGGTTCTTTATGCGCTTCTTGTCCTTTCCATCCAAGACTATTCAATCATAAATAATGCACATTATAATACGTATCACAAATTAAAAATAAACTGTACAACTAATTTGCAGAAATGTATTGTTCAACTAAAATTTAGCTTCTCTAATTTTGCGGTTTCTAATGGACACAATCATTCCCTGTGATGTTTTTCCTCCGTGCATATGGACTCAAACGTGCACAGGAGGTTACACGAATGCCTTGTGTATAGTCACAAGCAAATCCGCCAAGCACATGCGCGCAGTGGGCACGGACGCTCGCACCGTGCACGGAGTGCCAGGGGCGGGACATTGCAAGTGGTGGATATCGGGAAGGGGGATTTTGGGGGGGCTGGCGTGGGTGGGGGGCATATAGCAGAATGCTGAACTGGTCTAATTGGTGGACAGCTGACTGTCCGTCTTATTAACCGTGTTTGGAGGGGCGTTGCTGTTCTCCTTGTAGGCCACGCCCCTCTCGCCCACTCCTCTACAGCGTGCCACGGAAGGTCTAAAGTGATTCCTCTGGGAAGAAAAGAGCGCAAACCACGCGAGCTGGAGCTGCCGAGGAGCCGCACGCAGTCGCTGTAGCCGAGGACTGCCTCCCAATTTGCGCTGGGGAAGACAGTGAATAAAGGAAGAGAGGGAAGGAGTGATGTCACCTGGGTGTTTCTTCCTCGCGTGGACTGTTTGTTGCCAAAACTGACATTTTGCATTTGTTTTTTTTTGTCAGCTTGCACCTTGATCCGCGGGAGTGTCGCAGCCTCGTGTTTCCTCTCTTTCCCCGCCGCTTTCATTGACACCAAGTGTACGCTGACAGCCTCGCTCGCTGCTCCCACATGTCGCATCTTTTGTTGACTTTGAGAAGCGCTAAAGTGAAATAGAGTGCGCGACACTTGGCACGGGTGACAGCGCCTTCAAACGGAGGAGGGGAGAGAGCCGTAAGCGGAGAGTGGAGAGAAAGAGAGAGAGCGAGAAAGAGAGCGAGCGTGAGCGAGAGAGCGACGGCGTGAAGGTGCGTTTTGATGTTCGGCATCCACGAGAGCATCCACAGGAGTGGGAGTAGTATGAAAGAAGAGCCCATGGTGGCCGGCATGAACGCGGTTCGGACATGGATGCAAGGTGCCGGAGTGCTGGACGCCAACACAGCCGCCCAGAGGTGAGCCCGAGGCGGCCTGCCGCGAGACGGCAGGGGCGGGTGGGGAGCTCGCATCTGCGGCGTTTTGAGCTCCGCACGAGCCGGTACCACTTGGGCAAGCACGCGGTCCCAGAGGACGCAGTTGTTGGATAACCAGAACCACCGCTGGCTGGCTTTACGACTTTAGGAGTTGATCCGCGTTACGCCCAGCAGGATTTAAACGGCGTGGCATTTCAGTATGAAAATGCAGCTCGCTTCCAGCAACTTTAGTTGTGCAAGCATGAAATGTCAACTTTTGCTTCGGAATTTTGTGGTGATGGAGTAGCCTGTCTTTTTCTCTCTTTTTATTCTTTTTTTTAGCGAACGCATAGAATCATTTAGCAGTGTTAAAAAGAATTATTTGGGATTTGACTGAGGGCTAGAATCCATGTTTATTTTTTACTACAGGCCTTATTGAAAATCAGCGCCTTTTAATTGAGCATATTTAATTCTGTTTAACCCTTATGGTTTAATAGCTCAACAATTTTAGTTTAAAAGTTACATTGTGATTTTTTTTCTTGAAATTACACATTGTGTGACTTTCTTAAAGCAAGAATGCTCGTGGTTTCGATTTGACACGCGTTTCCTTGATATTAAATGAATTGGAACGATGGCTCCCGGCGCTGATGTTGTGCCTGTCGTGTCCGCAGCGGAGTGGGTCTGGCCCGGGCACACTTCGAAAAGCAGCCCCCTTCCAACCTGCGCAAATCCAACTTCTTCCACTTTGTACTGGCTCTATACGACCGACAGGGCCAGCCCGTGGAGATCGAGAGAACCACTTTCATTGATTTTGTGGAGAAGGAAAAGGTGAGTGCAAACATTTTAAGAGTTTACATTTATTTGAATGTTTATATAACCTACGTACGTATAACAAATATCTAAAGGTGGCTTAGATTTCACCGGGGATGCTTGAGTACTGTTAGCCGCTTGTTTAATTCCCGAAAATAAAGTGCTGATCTGTCACAGCAGGCATTTTTACAACTCAATGCTCATGTGAGATTTAACAATGAGGCTCACAAAGTTGGAAATCCAGAAAACCCCTTACACCTTACTTTTCATCATACAGAAATATTTTACTGCATATTTTGGTGCTGCCAAAAACCACATTTAATTAAGTAAAATCGAAACGAACGTCATTTTTCTTGAATGTAAATTTTATTATTGTTGTTTAAGCTCTGTCTAAATTGAATAATTAAATTGAAGTGATAATGTTGCTGGTTCAATTTTATTATATGCTTGTTTTTTCTTCTTCTTCATCCTAATGCCATTTAGTATACTGCGCGCCAACATTGATGCCATTAAAATTTTTATGGTGTGTCGTATTAACATTTGCGATTCTGCAATATTTTAAAATGATAATTTTAAAAAACAGCACGTCCGTGTAAAGTGAAAAAACGACGGAAAGAGTGATGAGACGTGATTTACAGTCTTTCTCTGTGTGTGCGTGTGTGTGTGTTTGCGTGAGCGTGTGTTTGTGCGCGCACGCGTGTGTATGGTTTCAATGGTTTCAAAAGTCGTTAAATTAAACTGTTGCCCGTCGTGTCATACCAACGTGTTAATTCTTGTTTTGTGTGTCTTTTTGTGTGTAGGAAACGACGGGAGAAAAGACCAACAATGGGATCCATTATAGACTTCAGCTCCTCTACAGTAACGGTAAGTTTCCTTTTCGGGATTTTGAAATACAACGAACGCAGACTGAGAAGCCGCAAGAGCAAAAGCCGGCCAATATTTTATGACATCCTAAAAAAGTAGAACCTCAATGATTATTTTGGAGAATTGCAAGAAATTGATTAAAAAAAAATACCATTACTTGTATCTTAATTGTTTTTATTATCCTACTTTAACAATTATTAGTATTAAGAGTACAACTGTTTTCAATAAAACAACACATTTTAATATCTTCCTGAATTTGAAAGCTTGTTTTAAATTTAAATTATGTTAAATTAAACAAATATGTATTCTTTTTGTCTACTAAAAGTTAGTAGTACATGCCTGAAATTATTACACCGGGTTCTTTTCCACACTTGACAAGTATAAACAGAAAAAGCATGGTAAAAGTTTAAACTCATCCAGCTTTTCTAAAATGCTCCAAAAAATTAAACAATGTGGCGTGGCTTTCTTGGAATGTTAAATAAAAAACAATCCTTTCTGTCTCACAGGAATCAGGACAGAACAGGACTTATACGTGCGATTAATTGACTCCATGACCAAACAGGTAAGAATTTACATTTTACTATTCCGCCATAGATTTAAACTTTGCAGCAATTCCACACTTGTACTGGTCTTAATTATGGGCCCACCACTCCCCCCTCCCCACCCTGTGTCTGAGACCCTCAACTTCAGCACAGTCAGTGTGATAAACGACCTGTCTTACCTGTGGAATACATTTACAAAGGTCCAAGAACGTAGAGGACGTGTCCTCCTATACTCTACCGCTGCTTCTACCTGCCAGTAACTGGAATGTGGGATTTTATAAGCGTCTGTGGGTACATGTGAGATGTATGCCTGTGTGTGCACCCAAGAAGTGCAGGAGTGTGTTAGCGTTGGGGAGAGACAGTGATGCATGCCAGCTCACTCTTAGAAGACCTTGACCCTCATTTCCTCAATGTGAAACAAAACAAACTATCCCAGAGAGTGTTATGGCCAATCAGATAAAAACAAAAACCCACAGATAATGGCGCAAAAAGTGTGGGGATTCTTTGTTAAGAAGAATGAACAGACGGCAAATCGAACCTCTTTAAAAGTCACGTGCTATCATGTGACATTGGGTTTGAATGGAATTCACACAAAAGGAGAGTAATTAGAGTTTATTTTGACCTGATGTTAGCGAGTTGGTTATTTGCTGTGCATGTGTGTGTGTGCACGCGTGCGCATGTTGATCGTGGCCCTGGAGTGCATGTCGAGTGGGGTTGCAGGGGAGGCCAGACTAGAATTTTGGACGCTGTGCTATATGGAGCAGATGGTGCACTATACTCCAGTCTGGCAGCCCAACTGCTCACTGTACACCACACATAAACATACATGCACACACGCGTACACACACGCGTACACACACACACAGGACAACGCAACGTACACGCAGAAATGCTTTCTTCCTTGTTCCCATGATCCAAAAAAGTAAAAGCACGCTAATATTTCTGTGTTCAGAATTCTTGGATCACACAAACGAAAGAAGAACTAGTTAAGATAACTTTGTTGTTTTTGCTTTACTCCAGGCGATCGTTTATGAAGGCCAGGATAAAAATCCAGAGATGTGTCGCGTTCTGCTGACCCACGAGATCATGTGCAGGTAAGATTGAGTCTTATTTTAGTCCAGAGTGCTCCTTTTCATTTATTTTTTTTCTACATTGAAGGTGTCATCTGGAGTAAAGGGAGAGCTAAAATATAAAGAGCTAAATTACTATAGAAATCTTATCATTTTCTTCAAAGTGGGTTGGGAAGATGGGCCCTGGCCTATTTCTGTTGGAAGGGGTGTGAGACTCTGTGTGTGCATATCCTTCTCATGTTCAGCTAATTAGGACAAGGAAAAGCTCATTACTCAAACCCATCCTCCTTAGTGTGCGTAACACATGCTGTTTGCATCGTCCTGACAGTGAGTTATCTGCCAACGAGGACACGCTCGGACTGCGCGTCAAATACACACGCACACTCAAACATGCTCGGTGTACATTATCAATGAAGGTATCAGACGGCCGATGACCATCTAAAAATACATGTCAACTTACAAGTCGAACTAAATGGCCTGTGGCACTTCCTGGTTATCACACAAGGCAATTTAGACCACTTGTTTTCTTATGCTGCAGGAAACGGCCTGAGATCAGAAATCTGATCTGGCTCTGCAAGCCTCCTGTCCTGGGGGACGCAAGAAACTAGGGGGAGGGTCAATCCCCCTCCCTCCCTCTCTCACTCTTTTGTGTATTTCACCGCCTCCCGTCATACACCACAAAAGCAGATGCTCACATGTAGTCAGATACAGGTACACACAGTGTACGCTGACGGGCTGCAGAGCAGGCGAGGCAAGAAACGGGAGATGTGATGTATTTTTTAAAGGTGAAAAGAGATGGGCGGGATGACAACACACCGTTACATTGTGCTGCAGTCAAGTCATTGGAAAAGGGACCCGTCACATCAGTATGCAACCCCCTTTTACCCAGCATGCACTACTCCCCAGGTCCGGTGGGACCACTCTGTGACCCACTTCTGAGGCAGAGGAAGAGCGAGGCGGGATAGAGGGAGGGGACGAGCTCCGAGGAGGAAAAATAGAGAACACAAGATGTCTGCTTGTGTGATGTCTGACAGAAATGGAACTAACCTGAGTCTCCGATTGTGATTTAACTTGAGCTCATCATCTAGCCAGACTCAAACTCACCGCTCTTACTCCAAACTGTGGTCAAAACCACCCTGGTGATCCCACCTGTACCTGTAACCTTACCTTACCTTACCTTACCTTACCTTACCTTACCTTACCTTACCTTACCTTACCTTACCTTACCTTACCTTACCTTACCTTACCTTACCTGGGCTTGACAAGCACAGCCATCTCAGTCCTCTTCCCATTCCAAGACGTCACGTATCACCGTCGCGACACCTTCTTCCCTTTTTAGTGGCTAACTCCCCCTCTTGTCACCCACCAGTCGATGCTGCGATAAGAAGAGTTGCGGAAACCGGAACGAGACCCCATCAGACCCGGTCATCATCGACAGGTAGGCAAAGACTGACCTGGAGATTATCTGGAGAAAATGCCCCTACGACTGACACGTGTGCTTGGTCAGAGAGGAGCAGGAACACCCAGTTGTTGACATTTCAGCAGCCATAATCATCTCTGTAAGCAAAATGTGCAAAGCAGCAGTAAATACTATTGCAGCAATTTGTGCGTGTCTGTGTGTGTGTGTGGGGGGGGGGGGGGGCGCCTTCATGTGTGGTCACGCACAATGGTGGGGTGGTTAGTTTGATGACTTAGCTGATGAGCAGTTAGAGTTACAACTCAAGTCTGATGTGTGGATTGCGTGCGTATTGCTGGATAAATCCTGACCGACCCAACGTGCTTTGTTGTTTTTAGCCCACACTCTTTGCACTTTTTTCTTAGAGTGTGCGCCGCTGATCCTCCTGTCATCATAAACTACTGATGAGTAATGCATCAGTTGGGCTGATTTACACTTAGTCAAGGAGGAAAGAAAAAAAAAGGAAAAGCCCTGCTTGTAGATTTACAGTCTGGCCTCTGTTGTGTGGCACTCTTGGTCACAGTGATTATTCTTGTAGATTGGCGTTGAATCATTATTGCTTTAAGAATAGAAAAATTCACGCAGTTTGTATTTTCTGATCTTCAATCTGGCCAGGTTAAAAAAACAAACAATGTATTGGCTACTTGGGTTTTTATGTTGAGATGACATGTACAAGCATATGTGTGTGTGTTAATAAGGCAGTGACCTGTGCTTTCTGATGAACACAGCTGTCCTGTTCTCACTGCCGCTCCGTCAAAAGCTACTCTTTTACCTGTGTATGTATGTGCGTGCGCGTATGTGCGTGTGTGTGCCACCCTGGTTCCGCTCCAGTGAAGCGGAAGGCCTCACCTCAGTGCTCCCTGAGACAGCTGCACCCCAACCGCACGGCTTTAGACAACACGCCTGCCCGTCACTCTTTGCCCCAACCGTTTTGGTTTGCGTGCGTCCGTACTTGTTGAATTTCTCATCAGCAGAACCGGGCGCCAAGTGAGTTTGGGGCAGTCGCAGCTAGCAAAAGAGGCGGCGGCACCGCCTTTAACGCGCCGAGCGTGCCGCGGTCGCTTCGTGGCGTTGCTCCCCTGACACTTAATGGCTCAGGTGCGCAAGGCCACATTAAGCAATAACAAATTACAGCAGGCGCAGGGAAAACAACGGCCAGATCTCCTCCGCTTTGCTCTCTGATTCTTCCTGGATAGGAAATTAGGTCAGGCGAGAAGAGTGTGATTCGGGGGGTGGGGATGATCACTCCAACTGACGATGGACGGGGAATAAGAGGAGGCAAGTTTACGTGTTTGCTCATTTAGCATCGATATCGTCTTGGCAGTTGTAATAATCAGGGAATCATAAACAAACAAACAAACAACTGTGATGCCAGCGCTGAGTGAATTAACATGAACCCCCCTCCTTCAAATTCATAAAGAAATGCCATCAGCAGCCCCTCTCCACCCTTGAAGTTATTTAGTTCGTTAAATAAGGGCTCGTTAGCCCGCTGCTGTTTCGCAGAGATGATTAGATTTTACAGCCCTAATTAGCCGGGCTAGCTCAAACTCTTCTGGAAGAGTAATGGGTCTTATTGCCTAATTAGCGCTCTCTCGTTAAGATTGGGGAAACAGGCCACGGCAGCAAAACCGCAGGAATGAGGAAAAATAAAGACAACTAATGAGAAACGTATTCGATTGTTAGGAGAACAAATCCGTACAGTTTGCATCTCACTGTGTTCTCACGAGAAGACACCCTCTTGTTCACCACACAATTTGTTTGGACGTTCAAGCGTCTGCAAGCACTTGCGTGATCCTGACTTGAATTATGAAGCGTATCTGTTGAGAAGTTGGAGATGTCTTCAATATGCACTGGTGTCACTTTGGATTAGTTGAAGTGTCCTGTTTGTTTTAGCTTGAATGGGGCTTTCCTATTTGGGGGAATTCAGCCGTTTACCTTGGCAATTGCGTGTCGGGGGAAGAAGGTGAGATGCTCCTGTGCGCCTCTCTATGTCTTCCCCAGGGAAACATGTAGTCCACTTTAGCCTCTTACAGAAACAGGATAATATGAGGGGGAGCCCTTAACCCCTTCACCTCCACTTTCAGCTCTCCTCATCACTCCTGCTTAGCACGGGGTTAATCGTATGCAGACGCTGCCAGCCACTCCGTGCTTTGCCTGGATGGGTCTCGTCTCCCTCTCACCCATGGAAACCTTTGCTAGCTCTTTGCATAACTCCTGTCAATCCGTTTCCTGCGCTTTCGGAATAACTTGGATTGCCGACAAATCTGTTCTCTGGCGCCAAATGTGGCCGCCGGTCCGCACGTCTTCTCTCTCCTCGTGCCACGTGTGTCCCGTGGCCTTTTCTCGCCTGTCCGGCTCCCGTAGGCTTTCCCCCAGGCAGGCATCCCATCCCTTCTGTGGCCTGAGATAAGGATCCACGGGACACCCCCGCATATTTGCTGACCCCCACCCCGGTCCTGGCCGTTGCAGCGGCTGTATTTTGGAGTGTGTGTTATGAGGTTGCTGTGTTTACATGCACAGGCGATGTTATTTCAGGTTAATTGCTGTTTTCAAGTGTGTGCTCACGGGTGTTTGTGTTTGCGCACACTCCTGCAGCCCGCTGTTGATGTGGCCCATTTCCTTGCATGCGCGTCCGTGCTTGTGTATCGGCGTCGATGTTGGTTGTTTCCCCGCAAGTGTGTGCGGTGATAGAGGCCATTTCCTGGCGAGTGTGTGTGTGTCTTGAGTGAAGAATGTCGGGCAGGAAGTGCTCCTCCCGGGGAGGATGATGTCATGGCGGTTTCCTGTTCTGCTATTGGAGCCGAGTGGCTATCTTGCGCCAGATTTTTGATTGCCTCTTTGCCGCTTCGGCACTTGGACTCCCTTGGCGACATGTGTGCGAAGGAGCAAATACTCTTGGGAGTCGGCCATGTTTGGAAAATGTTGTTTTGCAAGCTGCTGCGTTCTGCCGCTTGTTTGTCACTCTCCTGCTAATTGTCTGTCTTTAGTGGGGAACCCCCTCATTGTTTTGGGTGTTGTGTTTGGATGCACTTCCTGGGGTGAGAGTTCATGTGTTGCCTCGGCTGAGCTAACGTGCACTAGTGAATAATGTATTTCATTGACTTTATGTCAGCTCCGCCAGCCCCCCAAGCCGAGCCCACCCATGTTTAATTCATCCGTCTCATTTGTGTGTCCGCGCGCTCGTGTTTTTGTGAGCGCACACACTTGCGAATTTGTGTCATTTAGAGCCCCAGTCTGCACCTGTCCAGCCATTAGCCCGCTTCTAATTTGCATTTGATGCTAATGTGGTTTACTGGCAGTGCCTTCCATTGCTGTGGCTTGGTTTCACTTTCATACACATGGCTGTGTCAGCCAGAAGGTGAAAACATACTTATTGTACATACGGCCGTCGTACCCTCTGCACCTCACCTCTGTGTTTTCTTATTTTATGTTTTTACTCCATCTGCCCCTTTAGAATGCCGCGTAAAAGCAGTTATGTGCAAAACAGTCACGTGACCTCGCTTTGCTGCACTTTTGAAGAAATCTCCACATTTTTCAGCTATTTTTGGACTTGACTTTGGCTGGCAGAAGGCCTTCCATTGTACTTTTTGCAGGTCCGGGGTCAAATCCAGTAGACATTTGGCGGGTTGGCTTCAAGCTACTTGAAGTTGTGCAGGTCATGAGGCCAAAG
The DNA here is from genome assembly GCF_033458585.1 of Syngnathus typhle. Lineage (NCBI taxonomy): Eukaryota > Metazoa > Chordata > Actinopteri > Syngnathiformes > Syngnathidae > Syngnathus > Syngnathus typhle. The sequence goes on along the minus strand of NC_083738.1, from coordinate 5,983,417 downwards.
AGGCTGACTTACTGCCTCATCGATATGCAAACGTCCCCTCCTTCAGGTGCCGGCTGCTCTTAAAAGAACCCAAATATATGTATCCATGGAGCTCGCACTCACACTCAGATAAACTCATTCCCAAATATGTATGGAGACAAGAACCCACTGCCATGATTATAAACACACACACATACACAAATACGTTTTGACCTGCAGTTGCCTGCATCTGTTTGGCTGTGTTCTTTCTTCCCTGCAGTGGTTTCCCCCCTTCAGGGTTGGAAGAAAGCGCGGCCCCAGGGGACGGACGGCTGGGATGATTGACAGCAGAGAGTTTGGAGGTCGAGGAGCCTCTAAAACAGGGCTGCCTCTTTTTTCTCTCACCGCACCACTGTAACCCCCAACAACTGCTGCGCTTTCACTTGCAAAGGGGGGGGGAAAAAACGCAGCATTCATGTGTTGGTTTAGTTTTCCAAATATGAAACATCAATTTCAAGTGCTGCTTTGGGGCAAGGAAACAATGGGGGGTTCATTTTAAATTCTTAACTGTACGTGTAAATTAGACAGAATGTGTGTGTATTTCTGGATTGTGTTTTAATTCAGCCCCCAATAACTGAGATGCTATCACACTCTGTAGGTTGTAAAACTAATGCCCTACAGCTGAACGCAGGTAACAAACACTTTATTAGCCCCCGTAAAAAGCAATTTACAAATGTCATAACACCCAAAATGGCTCGTAAGTAGCTGACTTTTCTGCCCAAACTGCTTCGTCATTATTGTTTACTTTCCCTCCTTGACCTGGCCCTCTCCTTGGTCTTCCCCTCTGCCTTGGTGCCAATGTTTGTTCTGTCCCGGAATGACAGGGTTTGGCCGGCCAGAGCTGCTCCAAATGACTAGCGTCCTACTTCTCTGAAAGACATTTTTGGTGCGGAAATTGCAGGCCGGGGAGATAGAGATAGAAGGAGAGGTAAATAGAATAAGGATAGATTTACTGTACAATAGGCCTTGTAGTGTGTATGTGTGTGTCTATTTGACTGTGCGGTGCTGCAAGTGATGAAAGAGTAACATTTTCCAGGACTTAGTCCATGCCCTAGAAGATGCGCTCAATTTGCTTTTCAAATGAGGCGTGAAGAGCACAAGCGTGTGCCTCTCTGTGTGATGGTATATTTGTCTGTGCATGTGTGTGTGTGTGTGGCAGAAGCAAGGCTTTGTTTTCTCACTGCTGATGCCTGTGGACAGTCAGAGCGAAGCTTAAGTGCGCTCTCATGGCCAATGTGTTACACGGCTGTCTGTTTGTGCCTGTAATAGAAAGGACTCAGCAGCAGTGTGTCATTGAGCTACATGTGCTCGCTGAACCTAGACACACACACACACACACACATGCACACACACGCGTGCACGCACAAACAAACGCACACACACACACACACACACCCTGATCTCAGGCCCAACGACGCATTGTTTACTCCTGCTAAGTGAGAACACAGACAGTGCGCCTCATGCCAGCTCGATACCCCCCAAGCTGGCGTCTCACTTCCTCCTAGCCCGTCTCCATTCCAACCCTCATCTAGGATGGCTACCTCAGCGGCATAGCCCAGGATGTAAGTCCAGGTGTCCAGGATGAGTGCTCTGTTGACCCGCTGCGCCCAAACGCAATGTATAGTCTGTTGATTGTTTTTCATCAATCTGTTCAGGAAGAATGGATCACTGGCCAGGCGATCTATGCGTGGCTCTCAGTTTCACACGCCACAATGGAAGGAAGACCTGCACAGCAATGGGGGGCGTGGGGGTAGGAGTGGGGAGTGGGGAGGTGGGGGGGGGGGGCTTACAGTGCCGTGGAAAAGTGTTTGCTCTCTTTTCAAATTCTTATTGTTTTTTTTTATTGTATAATTTCCCTACTCTAGTGTTTAAGAATCAGATAATCAAATAATGTAAGAGCTGATTTTATTCATTAAGGGAAAAAAATATTCCAAGGTACTTGGTGCTGTGTGAAAAAGTAAGTAAGTCTTCTAAACCAAACCAAATAGCTGTTTGGGCCTCCCACAGCAGCAACATGTGAAATCAAGCTTTGTCTATAAACAGTACAGCTAGGAATCACCCTCTAAATCCTTATACTGTATTTGTGTTAACGAATGACTTCAAAATTGTATGTTTCCTAAAGAAAGTCGTCATACTAAGAAATGTAAACCCAATTCGAACTAAAGTGTTAAAAATGGTGCTCAAAGTGTTTTACTTAGCCTCACATCCACTTAGTGAAAACATGGTACATAGTATATACCGTACCATCGTCAAATGTTAAACCCGAGTTTCGTTTTTGCACGAGTTAGTGCTGTTTCTTGCTAGCTACAGGGAGACGTGTTCGTTGCCGTGACTGACTGAGACTGTTCACAGAGGCGTTGATACACGGCTTTATTAACTGTCATTTAATGCTTATCGGCTAGCTGACGATTGCTGGTTGAAATTCCAAACCATTAATTAAAGCGCAATAATTTGCACAGGGCACTGCAACTACTAAAGAATACAAGACAGATCTTTTTGAAGATAAAAGATTTGTCATGTCTATTCTCCTTAAGAAAACATCATTATCTCCAACTTGGCTTGAGTTTTAAGACATTGAGCTTGACTCATTTAAGCTGCAACGTTAAGGTACAAACCAATTCCTCAAGAGAACATAATTAAAACCTAAAGCAGGCACGTCAGCAAGCAGACAATTATGGTCAGCAGCAGCATTCATCAAAGGAATGTATATATTCCTTCTCCCCAAAGATATTCTTTATTTTTTATTTATTTTGCATTAATCATTGACAAACAAGACCTAGCGCATGTCACTGTTTCACTTCAGAAAGCCGAGCTCGATTTGAAAGGCCTTTGTTTGTGTTTATGTAACTGATGGGGGAGACAAAATAAGGCGTAGGCAATCGACAGACACTTTGTTGTTTTACACCGCCTCAGCCCTTTAGCGTCTGTACTTGTTTGTTTGTTGGCTGAGCGGCTTGACCTCGCTGAGAGGAGCGTTCGCTCCTCCTTGTGTTTGCCTTGCCGACTGCCACCCGTGCGTTTCTCCTCTACTTTCTTTCGCTCTCTGCCCTTTTGACTGTTTTTCTTTGGTCCTCCCACTCATAACTCCAGTTTTTTTTGTGTTTTTTTTGGTTAATCACACGTGGAGTCTTCCCGCTTTTGAACACTCTTACTCGAGTCTTTGTCGATTCCTGCGCGTGACGCGGGGGTGAGTCACGCTAATTATCCCAGTTATTGGCTTCTCCTGCATAGGGGGCTTGATTTACATGAGGTGACATTCAGTTCAAACACAGAGACCTTCGCTGCCTTTTTTTGGGAAAACAATTAACAGTGCAGCGTTCTCTTGTGTCCTCTTTTGCTCCTGATGCATGCGCCACTCCCTCGCTGTCTTCCTCTGGCTATTGTCTTCACTAATACAGAAGCTTGCAGGCAAAGAAGTGAGCATGTTCGCAAGCAGGCACATTTACAAAGAATTATGGGCCTTGTAAAACTACACAGAGTCGGGTCCTATTATTCTGTCAATGCCGAGAGAGAAACGGACACGCTCGCGCACTCGTGCAACTCACACTACTGTCCAATAAAAAGCATGCATCTCCAAATTTTCTGCCATGGATTTTTATTTTTTTATTTTTAGACAGACAAAGTTCTGCGTTTTCCAGCAGGGTCCTTCTACGACATCAGAGCATATCTGAAACATGATTTGGAAGGTCATAGATGGTATAAAACCAAGTTACACCACCACATTTTAAGGGGTTAGTTTTCAAACCACAGCACCGGCAAATGAATACAAAACTCACAAACTTGAAAACAGATGTTTTTTGGAAGAGAGCGAGGAATATAATGCAACTTATGCATTGCCAAAATCCTTATTTTCAGTCCAGGTCACGTGAGCTATTATTTCTCAAAGGCCAAATACTTTCTGGTTGACAAATACTGTACAAATACATGTTTCCATGCAATGGATGATTGACTATGGCATATTGTGATTCGTCAACCAACGTTCTAATCCTTTATTAATTTCCAGTCTTGCCAACAGCATTCAGACAACGTTTTTGAGAGAAAATAAATAAATCGCCAACATTTGAAAAAGTAAATGTGGCCTGTACACTATTGATCTTTTTCTCAGTATTGGAGTTTATATGAAGAAATTGGGGAAAAAGTTGTGATCAAACTGGCATTGCCAGAAGTTCCGATGACTTCAGTTTTCACTGATGTCATCCCAGTCTTATATATATTTGGCATATTTAGGCAATATCTGGGGGTTGCTGTGATACGGGTGAATAGTTTTCATCAGCTTTTGCTAGAAAGTTGCATGTGAATTTCTATTTTGCTATCTAGTTCTAAAAGGTTTTTAGGTGCTTTTCTATCTTAGTTCCCCTTCCCATTAGTGAAATTCAGTACTTCATTGAGTGTGTTCTGCTGCAAGTCATTACTCGCCCTGAAATTGGCAGTTATTCAGGGGTGAATGTAAAGAGAGGTTCATGGGAGTCTTTAAATTCTATCTTATTTGTACAAGACAAGATCTTGCACCGGGTTCCTGCTTCTGACCTCGGATAATCCACGGCCTTACAAGAGGGGTTGTGCAGCTTCCCCATTCAAACGCAGAGACAAAGTTGCAAGCGCTGCCGTTAATGAAGCGCGTCTCTCTTCTGTCATGACGCCTCTGTTAGTGTGACAAGATGTTTACACGAACAATCACGGTGGTGCCTCTGATGCGGGCGGGGATGAAAGGGAGACGAAAGAGGAGGAAAGAAGTGGAGGCAGGGACGTGATGGCGAGTGTCGCCTTCTTTCTGTTTGACAGGAGGACAGTTATAACAGTAGCCCACTGAGCGCGCAGACGGAGACATGGTGAGGATTCAACAGCCAGACAAGCACACAGAGGGAGAGATGTACCTGTAGGAAAATGCTCTGACGCTCTCCTTTTTCTTTTTTTTGGTCCTCTCTTAGGACCTGTCAGGTCTAAATACCATAAGACATTATTTTATACACTGAAAGAAGAGGTGAAGACAACCAGTATTCCTTTTGCTTGCGAGGAGAATTACGTAGAAGGGCCCAGTTACAGTCCTCCACCAATTCTGGACTCCTCTTCCGCTATCTCCTCTTTTTATTTTGGGTTGCCCTGGTTACAAGAGGTGTTGCTACACTAAAGGGAGGGGAGATTGTGGCTGTAGCAACGCTGATTCAGCCAACTAAAGGGTGTTGTGTGGTGCGAGGCCTTGGCTGATATGTGACCCCAGCAATGTAGAGTCAGTCCTTAGTTGGTCGGCAGTCTCGTCCTAGGCTGCGATCTTCAAACGTGCTGGGTGCCGTGTCCCTGTAAAACAATGCTCTAGACTTTCTTGCTAAATATCACACAATAATAATAATGAGTAAATAATCAGATACCTCTCGTGCATACACTCCAGCAAACGTTAAGTTAAAGTGAGATAACTTGCATGAAGTCTACTTAAACAAACATTGAGTAAATATGGGATAACTTAAAAACTGTCCCGGTCAACAACAATTTATGAATAGAAACTACAAGGTATAAAAGAGAAAGAACTTCTCTTGAACTAAACAAAGAACAAAGGTGTTCTGTTCATAACTAGTGAGGGCCTCTCACAGAAAGAAAAGGAAGGGAGTCTAAGAACTCCCCAGAGCTAGACAGATATGTTGGCTTGAGCGAACATATGAGGCCTCCGGTTTAGGCCGACCAGCGCTTCTGCAAAAACAATTATTCCAACAGGACCTCACTTTGGAATCCAAAGGAAAACAATTAGATGCGCCCACTTCCCCCCTTGCAGTCCTGCAGTGTTGATTACAAATGAGCAAACCTGGCATTTATCACATTACTACAAACATTTATTAAAGCCGGTTCCCCTCTATTGCTGCAGAGATAACAGTGGGTAATTGCAGAGACTGGCTCTATTAGTTAAGTATGCCTAATGTCACTGCCTCCGAGCATTAATGGACGCCATAGTATTATGTTTCTGCTCTCATTACCACCCCACACCCCCTCAAACTCACACACACACACATACACACACACACACACCTCCTCGTGCATTGACCCTGCAGCAGGAGTCTGTGCCACTCTAATGAGAAATGGAAAACACTACTCCACATGCTCCAAGACATGCAGACACACACACACATGAACAAATGGACACACTCTCGGCGGGAACCATTATAAGGGGACTGAAAGGTACAACAGTATAATCACACACGCCGTGGGAAACAATTTTGGCCTTATCAGAGTGATCGTATTATAAAAGTTTAATAAACATCAAACGGCCTAATGGTGAATTAGCCTGCATTTGCCCTTTGTTGCGCTAAACTATAATTAGTGATTCAACAAAGACAAACAAATGTTTTCAGCCACAGTTTTCCAAACACTACACATTTGTGTATTTTATTTATTATCTTCCTGGCTAGGAATTAAAAGGAAAATTGTGGCTTGGTGATGATTTGTCAAGTTTTCTTGGAGACACATATGTCGCCAGCGTTGTCACTGGGAGAAATAAACACGCACAAACACTGAAGCACTGCCCGAACGGTTTGGCTCATGCCCCAGTGTGCTTTTCTAAGTGCCACTTGAGATGTGTATGGAGAGAGGAGGATGAGTGCTTGCGACGGTGGAGGAGGCGGAGGAAAGAAAAAAAGACACAGGAAGTGATGGTACTGAATGACATGGAATCAGTTAGTCGAGGGGTGGTGCCCCCCTCCCCCCTCACCCACACCCATTCTTCAACTAAAAGCTTGTGTGTCCCCCTTTTATTTGTCTGAGAGCATTTCCATGTATGGGGTAATTGACGTTAAATCGATGACAATTTGTAATTCACAATCACAAGGACCTATCACTTTTTTATGGAGCCTCCACCCTTGCTCATCAATATTACATCAGGACCCTGACGCTCATGGTGAGGGAGCAGGGCGCTTGGAAAATGGCTGAGGGGAGAGAATATGGCTTTCGGCCACTGTGCGTGTCTATGTGTGTGTGTCCGAGTGTGGGGGGTGGACGAGGGCATCTGCTGAGGTTGTAGAAAATGTCGCTTCCAGCATACACAAATGTGCAAACGCGTACCTGACCACATGTGCCCTGCATATATGTGTGTGTGTGTGTGTGTGTGTGTGTGTGTGTGTGTGTGTGTGTGTGTGTGTGAGTTGTGCCTTTGTGATGTGTTTATGTGTGTGGCCCTGCCAGCTGAGTGACAGCCTAATATTGATCTGTGGGAGGCCCCGTGTCATTAGACCCAGTATGGACCAGCAGGCACACGTGGAGGTCAGGGCATAGAGTTTGTGCATGTGAGTGCGTGCGAGCATGTGTGGAGGAGGAGGAATGGGGACCAAGTGTTCAGTAGTGACAGGCTCAAGCATCTGAAAGAAAATCAATCGTGTCATAAGAGGAAGGTTTCCTCCAGCCTTCTTCTCCCCCTTTCGTCTTCTATCCGCATTTTATTCTCATTCTTTTCAGATGGGAGAATCTCTGCAGGCGCTTCACTTTACAGTTTTACCTCCCTCTTCTTTTCTAACTGCTGCCCTTTTTGTTTTTGTTTGGTTAAAAAAAAAAAGTACTTCCCTGCCAAAGACGCGCACACAGACACCACACACACACACACACACGCACACACACATGCACACACACACACACACGCACACACACACGCACACACACACACACACACAGTTGGGCTCCCGGGTTAGAAGAAAGGTTGCATATGCTATGTGTGGATCAATCTGTGAGGTTATCCTGGCAAAGGCAGCCATTAGTGACAGAACTGATCCTGGATCATCCCTCATTAACTTAAAGGGCAGTGATGCTGTTTGTCCAGATAAAAAAAAAAAATGACCCCAAACGGGGGCCAATTAAGTGAGAGGAATCGACAGCACAAGTTGCTTTGTTTATCCAAAGTTTCAATCCAAAAGTAGCTGATTAGACTTTTGATTTATTGTGAATACAAGCTGTCCTTCAGTTATTTATTATGAAGGATGAATACGCACACACTCACATACACTTGCACACAAACACACATGCACGCAGGGCAAGCATCCACCTGTTCTCTTCTCTCGCCTGAGGGCACTAGTATGGTGGATAACAGTTTGAGGGAGCCGCCTGCAAAACACTAATCAGACCTAACGCTGCCTAATTAGCACAGAGTCCACTGATTGGCTTACAGCAATAATTAACACAGGTGAGAATAATTAGCTCCCCATAGACCTATGTGTGTGTGTGTGTGTGTGTGTGCGTGTGTGTGTGTGTGTGCCTACGCCTGTGTGTGAGTGGGTAAGATGTTATTATGCAGCCTTGGTCCCCAGTGAGACTTAGCAGGCAGAGAGAAGAATCAAAGTCATTACAGAAACCAGGCCAACCTGTGTTAGGTGCTCCGCTTTCCCACACCCCGAGAATTAGCCACAGCCAAATCCACCTGCCGTGTGCATGTCCCCCCTTCGCCTTTCTTGCTTACTTTGTCGGTTTTCTGCCTCCTCCGGTTCTCTTAAGCCCCCCCTCCGTCAGTGATGACTGAAGGTGCGTTTGAGGAATTTCACCGCGAGGTGAACCTGCTAAGATGAGATGAAACACAAGCATGGGGCATCTTTCTATCATATTCTGTCTCGCTGCTGGTGTGCTTCTCGCTTTCATTCCGCTCCCAGCCACTTCCTCTCCTTGTATTAAAAAAAATAAAAACTCTTTACAGTGGCGATATAGCCTTCAAGCCGTACTCATCCTTTCTATAAAACTACACAAGACATTACCTACCTGCTGGCTGTATATAGGAGGCCCAGCCACCATGAGAGAGAACTTAGCAGATAATGAGAAAGACAGAGATGGACAGACCAAGGAAAGAAATGGGGAGAGTGTTTTTGCAGAAAGTCTGGCCGTCGTTCATCAGTCTGTGTAGCAGCATGGTGTCTTCCTATTTTTACCAAAGTGCTGCTTCTTTGATCAAACCAACATCACACAGCGGAAGACGTGCGCGCAGACAACAAGAAGTTTCTCTTTTTTTTAATCGAAGCACAATTGACGGCTTGTCACTTTTAGCTCCAAGGCACCGACGTTGTAGAGTAGTTAGAGATGTATCTCAGAAGGAGATGGTGAAAAGTAACACACACACACGCACGCACGCACACACACATACACACACATGCACACACACTTTCAAGAGCTTGGCGTGCTAAATAAATAACAAGCGACGATGTAAATTGGTGTTTTCCTGGAGTGTGTGGTTGCTTCTGGGATGTATTTTTCATGTCAAAACATTTTACAGTGGTTTAGGAGTCCATGGTTAATAAATGTAACCCTGCCCCCAGCATCCCTGGAACCATATGCATAAATACACACACCCATGCAGGGTGATAGTCAATGACCAAAGATCTACTGCCCGCATCAATATATATATATATATATATATATATAGGATGGATGGATGGTTGGATGGATGGATGGATGGATGGACGGATGGATGGATGGATGGATGGATGGATGGATGGATGGATGGATGGATGAAAACAATCTCATTAAGAGTAATTTATGGTTCAACGCTATTGATAGCACTACAACTTTTCTTAAAATTCCTGGATGCTCCAATAGGATGATCTTATCGTTGACGTTTGACAAAAGCGAGTGGGGACTGGGGCTGCTTGTCACGCGACATGAGTTTTCATCGACTGGAGCGTCTGTTATCGCGCTTTTGTCGCAATTTGAAGACGTTTGTGCCGGGGTTGCCAAATCTTTTTTCTGCCGCCTTGTTTACAGCGTGTTTTGCAAGCGACGTTTTATTCTGAAGTCTTAGAAGAGAAAACCTTTTGTTGGACCCAGAATAATTGCATTCACAAAAATGTTCATGAAGCAAAGATTCGCTAGGTTCCGTTCACTTTTGTCCAAATAACGAACGAGTTCATGAACTTTCATTCTTTGAACGCATTCAGATACAACACTGTAATCACCATATGTCCAAAAACAAGAAACATATATCAACAAAAGTCTTAAAGCTAACATGTAGACGTTATTTTCATAGACAGATGCATGTGCACTCAGCATGAAAACTGATATATGTTAATTTTCGGGCTTGACCAATTCTAGTTTAACACATTTGGGAATTTGGCAGATCGGTTGTCCAAGTTGTTGCGCAAGTGGTGTCATGTGATTTTTGTGAATTTGATCAAGGTAGGCGCCACTGACGTGTGGTGGATGTCATTCAACAGTGTGATTTGAACCTTTTGAATCATTGTAAAAATGAATTCATGGAATACATAATAATATTAGTCGGAATCACGCCCACAATGGCGCAAACACCCATTTCTAACTGCACCCGAAAATACCAACTAAAAGAAAACTCCACTCACGCACACAGTTAGACCGCACTTTATACTAGACTTGAGTTGGGCGGGAAAATAGGGCCCGTAATGTGAAAAACCACATACGGGCTAACTCCTGGAAAAAATTTTTTCTTCTTTTTGCTAAATCGGTACTGCCCATCACAATTTGAATCTGAGAGACTATTTACATGGCGTGCACTGCACTGCTGTTTTGGTTAGCCTTGGAGTTGAGCAGTTCTACCATGCTAAGCAGTTAACTCTACTGGGGTTTTTTTGTGACCATCTTTCCAAAATAGGCACGTACAACCCAAAAAGATTGTCAGTATCTGACAGTGGTTACACACTATACTTTGTGATGTTTGCATGAGCGGAATGGATGTACTGACGAGCACCCTAAAGCCGTATGAGAGCTGTTAAAGTGGTGTTTATAAGAGGCATTTGCATAGGGTTCATTGCTCATTCTGCCTGCTGCCTCCTTCAATACACACGCACATATACACACACACACACACACACACACACACACACACAGCCCACTTTTCCCTCTTGAATACTTTGCACATGCCTTCCTGACTAAAGAAAAATGAAAGAAGCTTGATTGAGGCAAAACAAGGAAGGTTGTTTTTTTTTCATATTTCCTGTTTCAATAATTAATATGCATGAGTTTTATGGCCGCTTAAGATGCGATCAATTATTCATTAACAGCATGTTAATTGCATCCACAGTCGTGAATATTTAACCAAACGCTAAATCAATGGGGTCGAATGAGCAGCAATATGGACATTTTATAAGCTTTGCTGAAATTAGGTTAGGCTTTAATGAAATCCACGGACAACAGATTGTGAAGAAATAAAAAAAATAATGAAAAAGGAAATTGAAGGAACTTGAGGGAACGAAGCTTCTGTTTCCAAAGAAGATACGACCAATAAATGCAAGGTTGTATCAGTCTTTGACTCTTTGCTTTTTCTTTGGTGCTGTCTTTTTATTCTCATCTCTTCCCATTTTAAATGGAGATGTAATCTCTTCATCTCTGTCCGGTGCAGCCAGCCTTTTTTTTTTTTTAACTCAAAGACTCCAGACTCCTTTGTCCTGGATCTGCGTGTGGACTTTGTATGCATAAGTGTGTGTGTGTGTCTGTGAGTGTGTGTGTGTGTGCGTGACAGTGGCGTCTGGACGGTGACATTTCTCTGCTTGGATAACCATCGAGCCCCCTGTCCCCCAGTCCGTCCAGCCATGACGCAGGGTAATGTCACCTGTCAGTCTCGAACTCCCACATACAACCGCGGTCTGGCACCCGCTCATTTCCCCCCCCACCCAAAACCACTGGAACACCCTCTCACCCTGACCCGCCACCTAACCCCATAGACAAAGCCTTCGTGCCTCCATCCTATTACTTTTGTCTTCCTCTGTAGTGGCTTATATGACTTCATATCCGTCTGCTCTTTTCGCTGCCGTTTGTGGAAATGGCAGCCTCGCCTCCTATTATACCCTCTTACATTTGCCCCGGGGCCTTCAGAGGAGTTCTCGTGAATGGCAAAGTCGGGGGTGGGAAGTAAACTTTTTACTTGAACTCCGGTGCGTCGGGCGCCTGTTTCCAATTACTTTCTCGGCACAGGGGGGGTGGAGGTTTATGCGTTATATGGGGATGTAATTGACTATAACTGCCCTCTTAACATTAACCAGGTGTAGTTGCTGAGTATGTGAGATTAGGCCCGGGGTCTTGGCCTGTTGGAGTGTGTCTTGCCTGTCTGTGTGTGTTGTTATTGATGTATTTATACTGTGCCTCTGCCCGTGGACCAATAAATACGGCATTTCTGCAACGTCGGTGTGGTTCGGGTGTCCTATTGTGCCTGCCTGTGTGTGGAGGGATGGAGGGAGGGAGGGAGGGAGGGAGGGAGGAATGGGAAAGTAATGGAAGCGGGCTTCAGATTCAAACCGCTTCAAGGGGGTGCCTGACTTTACAAGGACAAAGTCAAAATGGGCCCTTTCACGGGACTGACACACTGATTTGTATGTATGGTGCTGTGCAGCCTGCGGGGCACAAGTCCAGGGGCTGTCGCAGATGCAGGCAGCGGTCCACGGGCAGGGGTGATGGTGGAGGTGAACCGAGGCAGTGTGAGTGTGGGAAGGGACTGTGGTGCGGCATGGAAAAGCCAGCCTCAACCGACTGTCAATCAAGCGCCGGCCGCAGCCTGTCACTCTTGGATAGAGCTCGTCCGGTGGGGACGGGAACTCCCTGGGACCCCTAAAGGAAAAAGGAGGAGGTGACTGCCTGTCTGTCTCAGCGACTTGATTTGATATTTGATAGCCGGCATGTGGCATTTGAATGCAAATCTATTTTGATCGTCTCACTGTCTGATAGGGTTAAAAGGAACCTATTGGGGATGTGCATGCATGTATGCATGTGTGTCAAGGGGACTTTCTGGGCAGCCACACACACACGCAGAAAATGGGAAATTATTCAGATGCATTATATTACTCGCCGGTTCAATCGCATCAGGCACTTTTTGCTCTGAAAGCAATATGACGGCAGCTCGCTCATAAAACATAAAACAATAACTTAGAGGCTACAAATATGTTTAGTGTGGTGATCTTTGACTCGACGCGGGTAAAGTTGGATAGCGGCCACCCTGCAAAAACGATACATCACGCATACATATTTGGTTTGTGTGTTTAGATGCACAAACCTGCGTCGAGTAATTATTTTTCACGCTTTGCGGGCTCTTTTTAAAAGCAAGCATGCCAAGTAGCTCGACAGACAGATAGATAGACGGACGGATAAAGCCGCTAGTATTGCTGTATGGAAATGTGAGCCTCATTTCCCTCCCAATTAGAGCAGTGATTTCTGAAATGCCATAATACCCATTAATTAGCCGGCTGCTATTTTCTCAGTGATTTGACTAATTAGTCTGCGAGGCGCTACACAATCCGGACCATTATTATTGGGTTGAAGCCATGCAAATACGCTCACTCGTGTTCGAGTCGCCGCGCAAATATTCGTGCGCGCATATTAGTGTAGTATAGCGCTTGCAACAATTGCCCGCAGTTAAGTGACCCTATTTTAAGTGACACCATTACGCGCTTCAACACCCATCCCACAGCATGAGAAGGTTAATGGTGAAGAAGGGGTTAGTTATGAACAGTTAGAAATTGGTCGCCCTCTTTATTCTCCTCATAACATCTTAATATATGTGATGTTCTAATGAAAGTGAGCAAACAGCCGCACTGGCCTGTTCCCTCCTCCGGGAAACCTTTAAACACCTTGTAATGACTCTGCGAGTGTGTGTGCTGTGCCCCCTCCCTCCCCCTTGTGTGACAGTCCATCAGGCTCTCCCTTTGGACAGACAGGCCACTGACACAGCGCCGTGAGGCCCCGAAACCTTTTCAATCACTCCCCCACTTTTCCCCCTCTGTCAGGTGCCAGATTGATCTGTTGTTGCTCCATGAGCGTAAAGCAGTGAAACCAAAAAAAAACTTAAAAAAGGGGTGCAAGGGGGATCTCCATGTATGACAAGCACCATTTTAAATTTATTAATCATTGTCATCAATAATGCACCCGCAGCCCCTGCACTGTGCAGCTTGTGTGTTTGAGTGTGCAAGTATGAGCTCACCCTCCTCGCCGCCCCGTGAACTTCATAAGTGTCCCATCACCACTTTAATCAAATTACTCCTGAACCAAAATTGACAGTTTTCATTAATTATAAAGGATTATTCTAATTGCGATTCAAATTTATTCATTTAGAACAGACGGCATTCAGTAATGTTTCAGCAAATTTGCATATTAAATGGAGAGGGGAGCCCATTAGCTATGCTAATATATGCATGATTCCTTATTTTGTGATTGGTGGGCCATATGTAGCAAGCTGGGGGAGTGCAGGTGAGGAATCTAGAAGGAGCTGTAATATGTTTGATAAACACAGAGGGACGCAAGGCCAAAACACCCGCACGCACGCGCACACGCGCGCACGCACGCACACGCACACACACACGTACACACAGGTCACAGTGAATCGAGGCTCAGCATCAGTCTGTCTTTGCATTTCCCACTCTCTTTTCATAGTCCACCCTCAAGACCCGTTGGAAGAGCAACTTTTCACCTGAGAACAAACTAATTAAGTTTGAGATTCCTGATCCTACTGCATTTAGAAACAATAACCTTGAGCCCATGTGCACTCGCAGTCATGGTTATGATTTAATACACTGCTTAAATGGAACAAAAAGAAAGAACTTTTGCAAGCGCTACATTCATCCCCACAATGTATGGAGCCGGTCCCGAGTTGACACGATGCTCTTTATCAAGCTATATTTAGTCGATGCATTATGCATTGAGTTTAACGTGTACTTAAATCAACACCATTCAATATGAATACACTCTTCACCCAAGTTAGAGGAGGGAACATTAAGGTTGAATGAGCGGTGAGCTTTGCGGGCGGGCACAAATTCGCGCTCACACCCGGTCACACACACCTCGGGGCTGTCTGGTGGGGTCCACCCAAGCTGATGACAGGGCCATTATTCACCGGTCAGTCCCACGAGTGCGGCGTTTGGGTTGAACGGGGCAGTCGAGCGTCGCCGCTTGGCAGGACGGCGCTGAGGTGAAAAGGACCAGGACCCTTCATTACTCTACTGATCCAGAGGCCGGCTGCTCCCTCTCGCTCGCTCTGTGTCTGCCTCCGTGTGTCCTGGGCCTGGCGCGCTCCGTCGCTGTCTTCATCAGATTAATGGGCCAGGCCCGACAGAGGAAGTGTTTCAATCAGCACCGCCTGCCAAGCTTGTCCATCACTCAGAGAGCTACTTATTCCTCATGGCATATAAAAGCACACACTCTTCCATGTTTGGTGTTTATTTGGCTGTCTTTAACCCTTCAATGTGCCACCGAGTAAAACCCAGGTCACCGCAAGCGATGTTCCCTCGCTACAAGTTGTTGAACCTGGCACCGACAAGCTGGACACGTTTCACCGCCTGTCTTTCAGAGTTCTTTCAGTTGAATTTTGAATGATCCTTTTCAGATGAAATGGATGAAACACAATTTGTTAAGTGTCTCTGGGACTTCTGTCCCCAAGCTAGGACTGCAACTTCGACTCAAAGGAAGGCCACCGACTATCGCTCCCAAGTGGGGCTTCTCCCAGAGCGGCGACGACACTGTGCCGGTTCCTCTGACCCACCGTCTCCCTCCTCCAGGGTCCATTTGTTCTGAGAAATATTTAACGACGGGGCAAATTCGGCTGACATGACATGCATGCACAGACAAGGCGGGAGATACGGCGGAGCGGGAGGATGGGGCGACCAAGCTGGGAATGAATTTTTCAGCATAGTGAGATGTTCTATTTGAATAAATCATGACACTTAAGATAGACATGAGGGCAATATAGAGGTGCACAACACTGCTTTGAGGGAGGATCTATCTATCTATCTATCTATCTATCTATCTATCTATCTATCTATCTATCTATCTATCTATCTATCTATCTATCTATCTATCTATCTATCTATCTATCTATCTATCTATCTATCTATCTATCTATCTATCTATCTATCTATCTCTCTATCTCTCTCTCTCTCTCTCTCTCTCTCTCTCTCTCTCTCTCTCTCTCTCTCTCTCTCTCTCTCTCTCTCTCTCTCTCTCTCTCTCTCTCTCTCTCTCTCTCTCTCTCTCTCTCTCTCTCTCTCTCTCTCTCTCTCTCTCTCTCTATCTATCTATCTATCTATCTATCTATCTATCTATCTATCTATCTATCTATCTAAACATGGGCCTCAATCTAAACTGGGCCACTGCAGTTGTGTTAGTGTCCGAGGCCCCGGGCCAGACCCAGAGACAGACCTGGTTCTGGATTATTAATGTCCCTCCTGTGGAGCCAGGGACCCTCCCCCACCCAGTGGCGCCCTACACCCCTGGGGTCAGCCTCCGTGGCTCCTGGTGCAAGGCTCCCCTCATAAATCTCCCTAAATTAGTGCGCGTGTGTGTTTATGTGTGTGTGCGCGCTTCCAGCCTTAAATATGTACTGCAGGAAGGCAGACAGGTCACCAGGAAAACAAGGCAGGCAGGCAGGCAGGCAGGCAGGCTCACGGTTGAAGTGTCAGTGATGCATGGCGGAAGGAGGGAAGTGGAGAGTTGCAGAGCCAAAAATGAATACGAGAAATGACACACAAGAGGAGGGAAAGAAAATGCGGAGAACAGAGGATGGACATTCTGTATGACACTTTCCTTCCCCCCGATCTGGCGCTACATTGTACTTACAAATATTTACACTTAATTTGAAGCGCCCATGACTTCATTAGGATGGATTTCCTGAACAAATCGTATCACTTAATTGGCGGAATGGAGGATGTCCCATTCCTCTACCTGCCTAGATTAGTTCAACATGTCCCACGGTGGTTAACAGGCGCGGGGAAGTGCTGTAGTGTCACTTAGTTAACCTTGGAGATAAATGGCTCCCCTCTGGAGCACACTGAATTACACACCTCATGAAGCATATTAGGGGCCTGATACAGAGCTTTTCTTGTGGAGGTGATGTGTTTGGCAGAAATGGATGGAGGGAGGCGGAGAAGGCTGAGTTATGGCATCACTATTCTTACAGTGTGTGTCAGCTTTGTAGGAAAACTGACAGCGCAGAGCGCGTGAGAGAGAGAGAGAGAGAGAGAGAGAGAGAGAGAGAGAGAGAGAGAGAGAGAGAGAGAGAGAGAGAGAGAGAACGAAGAAATGTGACAAAGGCGTGCAACATAATGAGAACAAGGGAGAAGATGAATCAAGTGGAACTACTGAGGTAGATAAAACCGCAACGTTGTAAAGTTCCCCCCTCGTGTTAAATTTGACAAGGAAGTATACTGTTCTCCTCATTTGTGACTAATGTAGGAAAATTATTAGAGAATTTAACACAATGGTCCCTTTGAGGCTTGCTCGCTGTTGGCTAATCACATAGACATTCTCTAGCTCTACCAGAGTAATAATATTTAGATGCTATAGGGATTACTTAAAAGTTGTGTTATAATTGCTTTCCTTGTTTTGTTTTTATGGGCAGCGGGGGATTTTGTGTTTAATTGCTCCGGAGTGACAAATAATGCCAGCTCATGATGAAAGTGTGAGATCATTAAATGACTACAGCAGTACACTTCCACTGCGTGCGTAATTCACCCGTTTGCGCTGCTACGCATTTTTACCATGTGCCGTCAAGAGGCCGAGCAGTAATTTACACAAATTCACTTCCACCGCCATTTCTGGATTTGGGAGTTGAAGGGGAGGAAGGGGGGTAATTATGGGAGACTACAATGGGTTTATTTCATTTAATCCAGCCCGTGAAGCAATTTGCAGTGGTAATATTTGTAGCTGTGCAGTCTGTGCTGTTAAAACTGCGTGAAACCTGTAAGAGTGTGAAGCACAAACACAAGGTATTTGGAGGAAAAACAAGCATCACAGGGGCCACAATTAGGTGCAGATGCAAAATTCTGCGTAGAGAAGGGTGTTTTTATTCCTCTTCAACGTCTCTCCCATACAGAGCCGCCTTTTTCACGTCCACACGCGTTTTTCACATGCGCGCACGGAGCGCGGTGGTGCGTTTACGGGCAGTCGGAGAAATCAACGCCAACAAAAAAAATTACATCCAGCCTAGTTAAGACCATACCAAAGACTATAAAAATGGGACCCATTGCCTCCCTGCATGTGTGACGATCATTGGGACTTAAAAAATAAATAAATAAATTAAAAAAATTCATAAAAATTGGGTGCGTATTATACATGGGTACAGGCTTTTTTCCAGCATCAGCATGCCATTTTTAGGGTGCGTATTATACATGGGGGCGCATTATACACGGAAAAAAACGGTAATCATAACCTTTGTTTAATGCTCCAGTGGAAGTAGTTTTAAAGTGACATTTTAACATTATGTATCAGCCGAGTGTAAAAAGAACTTGACTGCAGTAGAATTCCAAAACAATTGAGCCCTCTTTAGATTGCTCGACAATTAGTCAGTCCATAAAAGCTCTTGTCTAAAGTTTGTAATTTATTTTCTCTTGGCATCCCCTTGCCGAGTCTTCATAAAGTGCAAGAAAGAGCTAAACAGCTTTTTGCTTGACTTGAGTCGTATTGGATCCGACTTGATTATGCAGGTGTCTTTTGTACTTTTGTGTTCATTGTACTTGCGCAACCCAGCAACAACAACTCATGTTTTGATTTTTTGTTCCTTTTGTTAAATCCACACAGGGGAGAAGATCAACAATAATGTTTTGAGGATGAAAATGTGATGAAGTAAAAGTTCAAATAATAGGCTATCGTAAGCATTCTGTCCATATTTACTGGTCATCTGTCAAGCAGATTATTCACAAATCATTGCAGTAATCTCTTTGCTATTTCCTATCAACATGCATTGCCCTTTACCACCCCCTCCCCCCTCCCCCCTCGTCCACACCCACCCACTACGTCGATCCGTGTACTGTAAACGTGCGCAGTCCCCCGACACCCGGCGGTAATGAGAAAGAGCAGCGAGGAATCAGCATGTTTTGTAATGTTTCCATTCCACTGATTCCACACACCTTAAGTCATGTAAATAATGAATCAGATGATCCATGTATGGGACGCTCTGGCATATAAGTGTAACAACTTGGGCTTTTTTTTGCGCAGAGTATCCCAGGCAATATCTAGCACCGTCTCGTTTCCTTTCCCCACTGCTTAAAGTTGATATTTAACCTGCTGATTTAGTCACCTCTGACTGCAGTGACCTTAGCTTTCTTACTTTCACTTATGCATCATTCCGCAATCATAAACGCCTCCGAGGAAGAAAAGGAGGACACTTGGGGAAAGATCGGAGTCAATGAATTAAACAGGAGGTGCCGATAGAAAGGTAGAGGATGTGGTCCGCAGCTGTCTGCGAAGATGCCCTTTGACCTCCTGGTGGATAAGGAAGTTAGAAGACCATCAGCCTGTGGGCTTCAACAGCCACTGTAAGAAAGGAGAAAAAAAACTCCATCTCTCAGCTTTATGAATTATTGAGCTATTGGTCCACAGCTTCTAAAATATACAGGAGGGTGGTCTGTTTCTCCTTTCGGATTTCGCATACCCTCTACTTTGTCCTTTTTTACCATCGGTTTCTTCCTCTACTCCCCCCTTGCCGCCTCCATTCAAATCAAGTGTATCTTCTTTGCACCAACAAGATTGTAAATCAGAACACAAACAAAGCAGGAGGGGGAAGAAAAAGGCAGCACCAAAAGACACTTTGTTATTCAGATCGTCTAAGGGTTTTTTTCTTCTTTGCTTAAGGAACAGCGTCAACCACTAACCAGCTGTCATGCATTTAAAAGTTGTCGGGGATAAATTCACAAGTTCTCGAATTACATCAGACGCATGTAATGCGCACAGCAGAAGGGCAGCCCTTGAAATGAGACGGAACTCTGCTCTGTCCATTTATCTTTGTCTTTTTCTTGCCCTCCGCGACCGTGTTCCACTTGACATGCTGCTATATGTGCACGTGACACGTTTGCCAGTGCATGATTATATATCTGAGGCAAGTTGGCTCCAGAACACGCTGCCCAGTGCAGAATCCCACCCGTAATAAATGAACAGAGGGGAGAAAATAAGACATAAGAAGGAAAAGCTGAGCAAAGGAGCGATTCTCTCTCTAGCTGGTGGAGATCTGTATTGTAAGCACTTTCGGCTGTCAGCACTTCTTTGAGCTACCTCAAAGGGAGGATGAGGAGGGGCGCGATCGGGAAATGTAGCCTTTCTTCTAAAAAAAAATCCCCTTTTTTGAGGGTTCCTGTTTATTTGCTCACAGTGTTATTTATATTAGTCGTTCATTCGATGTGTGTGATTTATTTGTCAGGGAGACAGACAAATGCAGCAGCGTGAAGTGGAGAAGAGATTTACTGTAGTATCTGTTAAGGAAGAAGTTGTCAGGCTTCAAGCAATCAAGGTGGGGGTGTGTATGTATAAATTGCCAGCCATCCTCTTTCTGCTTTTCAGGCCTCCGGTGTGCCCCCCCCCCCCGCCCCATACACACACGCACGCACACGCGCACGCACACACCCTCTTTTACTACACCGACCCAGCCTCCTCTCCCCTCCCTCCCTCATTAAGTATTGATGTGGGTAGCCATACTTGCCATCTCAGCCTATTAATAATGCATGGCAGGTGCTGTTGATGTGGTCTCTCACACTGAGATTGAGAGCGGCAGGAATGGCAACACTGAGCTGCATAGTAGCTACAGTACAACCTCCGTCACTGGGCTCTGCTGGGGGGGGGCTGCATCTGCCCATTTGAGTTTATGGCAAGCTGTGACAGCAGCCCCAAGATGGATATACAAGGTAGCATCTTACTCAATATCCCAGAGCAGTTTTTACATCCAAAACTGCCTTTTGTCATAAAGAACTGATGGATGAGGCTGCGGCATGCAGTGCGTTAGCCCTGTCTGCCACTGCTGCTGCTTTATTTTGTTTTCTTCGCGTTTTATGTTTGCAGCACAGACACAGTAGTTTCACTGACAGACAGGTGCTTTTTTTCCGTCTTAACAACTAATTTCCCTCCCTCTCTCTCTGCACGTAGGTTCTTCCTCAAGTTCTTCCTGAAGTGTAACCAGAACTGTCTGAAGAATGCTGGCAACCCACGAGACATGCGCCGTTTTCAGGTGACATGTGCGACTATAATGTACAAATGGACTGCATGATAAAGCTGCAAAAAAACAACAAACTGATGAATAACCAGTTTTGAAATCAGAGACGGGTAAAATGTTTTGAATATTTTAAAAGGACGAATGGTAATAAAAATTGCTAGCAATGTCTGTATTTTTTTAAAAGTGAAGACATTTGTAATTTTAGTAATGACACAGAGTCGATACAAAATGTGTCTTTGTGGGCCACATAACATCATGTGGCAGGCCATATCTGGCCCCTGGGCCTTGAGTTTGACACCTGGGCTAAATGAATGTGATCGTGATGTGTTGACTCCTTACCAGGTCTACAAAGAGTCTCTTTCAGCTGGTTGTTTTGATTTCTCGGCCGTTCCTCTAGACATGATTGTCAGCATCGGTAGTCACTCCTCTCCGTGCGCAGACAATAGTTCTTACAATTTGAAATCTCAAACCACTCAACAGTGTTTCAATACATTCACCACTTGGCTGAGTGTCAAATTTTTGTTGTTGGCTATGAACAACATTGACACACACAAAAAAAGAACAAAAGAATGACAGAAGTTTTAACAGTTCACATCTACAGCGAATGGCCGAGAAATGACAATAAACAATGTGCATAAGCTTAACCTTAAAATGATAAATGGGCTACATTAGAGGTGAAAACTTCAATTTTTAAGAAGAGGCATCTGTTTCATAGGCCTTCAAATTATCACCCAGATTTGTTTTAATTACCTCTGAGATATTGTATTGATCAGCATGTTTTTCTTCGTTAATGGTTAGAATTATGCAAAAATGTAATGACTGATCTACATGTAGTTTGAGGAGGCCTGGTGCACGTGCCAAGAAAATACATTTTGTTTCAGATTGAGATTTCATCAATTTGAGTTTCCAAAGTACTTTTTATTCCCCTTTCGTTAGACTGTATAAACTTGAAGATGAGTTTACATATGTATATCAAGGTGCACATTTGCATTAGGATTATTAAACTTTCAATGTTTTGTACTCTGACCAAGTCCCATGAACCTTTAGTCTCTTTGTCACTTCAATCGATTCCTTTTTACTTTCTGTTTTTCAGGTGGTGGTGTCCACTACGGTGAGCGTGGAGGGTCACGTGCTGGCAGTGTCAGACAACATGTTTGTGCACAATAACTCCAAACACGGGCGCAGAGCTCGAAGACTGGACCCGTCGGAAGGCACGCAGTCCTACCTGGAACACGGTACTAAAAGCAGCAACAGAACATCAGACTTCTTTGTCTTCACCCTCCCCTCCCTGACACTCCTCATCCCCTCCTCACCGTCTGTCTCCGAACTCAATCCCTCCTCTGCCTCCCATCTTTCTTGTTACTCGTGTTTCTCACTTTTTGTCTCTTGTAGTGTTTGGAAATTGTGCTGAGAGGAGAAAGTGGTAGCGAGTGAGTCTCTTGTATGTCCCATGCGTCTGGCTCCCCTCAGGTGTCTGCCTCTAGGCCTTCTACTCTGTCTCGCATAAGCACTATGTACCTTATGAGGACCGTTCTGCTTAAAGCCAACACTGGCTTTATTTCCTCGGAGACCCGCTTTTATCCCGCAGCCCTCCATCACTCCCTATCCCTCAGGTTTTTAAACACACCCATGCACATTGCATTCGCACTGTCAGACCAAAACCTTTAATACTTCATAATGACATGTGCACATGATTTAGGGAGCACGCACTGATTCCCAAATCTCTAATCCATTTATTTTCTCATTTCAATTTCCTAGAGATTGAATAAGAGAAAACATATTTATTTTTCTCTTTGAGGAAAGTCAACCTCGGGGATGATAATGACAGGAAAAAAAAAAAAACTAAACTAAGTAAGGATTTGTGTGATGGCCTGTGGTAGATTGCATAAGGGTTGGATGCTATGGTTAAGCATTTTTAATGACTATTCTCCGGAGGTGCTGCGGACTACTCGGCCTGCTCTCATAGCCGATTAGGAAAGTTCACAAAGACAAGACATACTGGAGTCATCATGAAGGCTTGACTCTTACAAAAAAAGAATAGTACGACACACCACACTAACAGATGTGCTCCGTGTCAGGGAGATTTGTTTGGGAATTTCCTCCCTGTGATTTTCTATTCTCCTGATGATGGGGGTTGGAAGGCGGAACAACAGGAGCGAAGGAGAGAAGAGAGAGGGCCTGACAGGAGAGGGGGAGCAGCCGTGACATGAGGAGAGAGCAAGAGTGCTTGATGGTACAAAGAAAAGATGAAATGCTAAGCAAGGAGACACCGTGCTTTCTTTTTGTTATTTTGCCTTCACTTTTCATCCGCCGCCGTGTTGAGTGTATGTGTGGCATACACAACTTTGGGGTGGGGGGGGGTGCTCATTTCAGAAGATAATAGATAACAGTGCATAGAGTTGAACAGATGGCACAGAGGAACACCCCAAAGTATAATCCTATCACGTGGATTCACGTTCCACCATCTGGTTAATCCAAACACACACACATCCGCACACGCATGGAGCGCACATAATATCAACGGCTGTGAAAAGGAGGCATCTTAGGCCGTGATTACAGCCAGATTGCCGCTTGCCGAATGTTGATCTCTGCAGGCGTATAGGCAGGCTAAATATCATTCCGGCTTGTTGGGGAGGATCAACAGAACATAGAGTCAGGCCAAGAGCAAAGGCTAGGCTGCCGGCGGGAAAAAAAACGTCAGCCTAGTCTAAAGTGGATTATGCCGCTTTGCAGAATTACAGCATGTCTAACAAGCAAAAAAAGAGCTTTAGCTTGTATAAACAGACATTTTCCCCATGTTGTTCTTTTCTTCAATCACATCCTGCAATCTCTAAATCCATAATACCAGAAGAACAGTGGTGCACTCGTTATTGAAAATATGGTTTGTTGTTGTTATTCCGTGCAGTTTGCGAGGTAAGCCCTAAAGACCTCACAAAAGGCATTCCCCAAAGACCCAAACCCGAGTGACCGCAGGCGACCGTGCGCTGACCAACTGAGAGCTGAGACAAATGCGTGCAAGAAGCAGATAGCTGAGCAAGTGCTAAGTGTTTGCTTAATGAGGGCGACGTATTCTGAGGGCAGCGCTACTGTTGGGTCGCCCCCGCTCCCCGGTCGCGTGGCCTTTGATCAGACACTCAGCACAGCTGACATTTACACGCCTTCGCGCTTTGCTACGTGTCATAAAACAAGCACACCGCTGCTGCCCTCACACGCGGGGCAGGGGTGATGTTTAATAACGGGGTGCGTATAATCACTCTGATTAGTATTCCTCGCTTGCTCTCAGCCCTTGGGATAGATGGGCCGAGCAGGTAGTGTGTGAACGTGTGTGAACGTGTGTGTGTGTGAAGATGGGGACTGTTACATGTGTCATATCCATAAAGGTCTTTGCCGCCATGCCAACAGCAGAGACCTTTATGGGCTTGTCATTAGGTTACTTAACGTCTCATCTTTTGTGTCTTTCCAGCAACGCCCAGCATCAAAGCCATTAGCCCCAGTGAAGGCTGGACCACAGGGGGCGCTACAGTTATCATCATCGGCGACAACTTTTTTGACGGCCTGCAGGTCATTTTTGGCACCATGTTGGTTTGGAGCGAGGTTAGTCACCATTTTGTCACATGAGAGCTGACACAGCACTTTTCACAAGGGAAGAAAAACATGTAGTAAATTGTATTTCGTCAATCAAAACAGCAGCCCCCAAACATGTAGTTTCTCGAATTCATTTCAAACCACAAATTGTTGGCAATTAGTATGAAAGATAAATACACTTACGTTATCTATAAAGAAGGAAATCATGGATTTTAACTCATGTTTATCCATATAACCGATTGTTTGCGCTTTAGGAACACCTTATTTGCTTTGGGGTCCATTCATCCTGACTTGATGGATGGAAACAAGTTCCAGTACATTCTCTTGAAAGATTTCAAACCACACCACACAATAAAACGTCAATATAGTTTGTCAGCAAGATAACTTAAAATTCCTGATTGACAAATTATTAGATGTAGAAGATATACTGACTATTAGAAGCGCAACCCTATTTGTGTCACAGTGGGGTGAATTAAACCTAATCACCAGCTTGAGATTTACTGCAATGCAATACAAATCTTCTGTCGCGTATTCTAAACCAATGAGTGTCAAAACAAGTCACTGGTTTTCAGCTAAGCGACATGCACCCACAGAGCTACATATAACTGTCACTCTTGAATTTAGTTGACATGATGATCCATCTCTTCCACCATTAAAATAATTATAAAAATAAATAGTAAGGTAAGTCAACACATGAAAGCTGAAAAGTTTAGTTTAGTGAAATGTCTCACCCTAGTTATTCTGTTTTCTCAAGGCCATAATGCATAAAAATGTGCTTTATTTACTTATCTATTTTTAAAAATAGCAGTTTTTGTGTGAATCTGGCCCAAGGCTCATTGTCAAAACACATCCCAATACACACAAATGTTGCAACCTTGAGTATGAAGCAAGCAGCATAATACACAAGGCCATGCGTTACTGCAACAAAACAAAGCAACCATGCCTCATTTTTTTTTTAAGAAAAGGTTGTGTTTGTGTGAAAAGCTAAACTAGGAATAATTAGATGTGATAAGTGTTTAAATAAAAAAAAAAATGGGAATAACAGGCCAAAATCTAATTATTCACATGAATGTGAGCAGCTTCCTTGCCTTTTGTCTTCCTTGATATCACATCTTATTTTTGTCAAATACCTGAATGTGCGGCTCCCAGTCTATCTTTTGTTAAATTTGTATCTAAGGAGCATACACGCCGTAGCGTATGAATCACTTTGCAAGGAGCACATAACAAAAATGTAAATGCAGTCTATGTGAGAAATTGAAGGTCAGCGAGCAGCGCAGCCAAACAGCTTTCTCTTTAGTAAAAGAATTATTCTATAAAAAGCTCCTATATTATCACGCAGGAACGTGAGTGGGGGTCAGACAATGGCAGAATGAAAGCCTAGTTAAGTGAGCAATAAAAGACGGTTTGAACAACACACGTGCACATACACATGCATTGCACGCTGGCAGGAGCACTGATAGCTTTTGAGCGCCGCTAGCTTTGAGTGCTAGTTTGACACAGGATGCGGAAAATGAGCACTCAGCGAGGTCTCATCTGTGTTTTGTCTTGTTGCCGCTTTCCTCCTTCAAAGAGCCTTCAGCGCGCACGCACGCACGGCGAGTGGGCCCATCAGCCACACTAAGTGAGCCTCTTAAAGACACCGTGGCGCTTTAATGTAAGCTAACGGCAGCTAGACAGCCAACGCTGACAGACACAGAGACAAGGGGGCAGCGAGGATGAGCTTATCATGCGTTTACTTATGCGGCATAATAGATGTTTGCAGTGAGAGGTTTTTTTTTCTTCTCACTTACACATAACTACCTTTGAAGTCCTCTGTAAAGATCCGTGTCAACAACCATAACCATCTTTAGCATGACATCGCCTTGGGCTTTATCGATTCACCTCAGGCCTTAAGAGCAAACTGATTTGGAGGTGATGTGTCCAACTAAAAACAATAATATAATAAAGAAAAACCTTCATCAATAGGATTTTTTTTTTGTATGAAACACTATTATCTTTGTCTCATTATGTCTTACATGAGCACTCAGTTGTTTTGCGTCTTTTTTCTTGCTATGTAAAGACAAAAGAGAATAAACAGAAGGCTTTTCAGCTCGAATTATTAATTTCACTCTGTCCACACTATGAAGCGCTAATGTGCCAAATAAATCAATAAATAAATAAATAAATTAAGAGAGCAGTTTCTTTGCTTCAATTTCTTGTTTATTTTAATATCTAAAAGGGGAGAAAAGCTCAGTTCTGTGACTCATGCTTCTCATTTGACAACGTTGGCGTCATTCGATCTTTGCCTCCTGATACTATCGTTACCACTAGGAAAATAATGCAATATTGAATTGCCAGTTACCATTGCCAGTGAATTCATCCTAATGAGATTTCTGCCTATTCTGCCTCTCAATAGCTGATTACCCCACATGCCATCCGAGTGCAGACTCCACCCAGACACATCCCGGGGGTGGTAGAGGTCACGCTGTCCTACAAATCCAAGCAATTCTGCAAAGGCACACCTGGACGCTTCATCTACACAGGTATAACCTCTGCACCGATGTGCACCAATTCTTTCAGTTTCATGTGTAATTATAATAGATCTGCTGGATCACAGTATCATACAACTTTGCTCCTTCATAGGAGTTCCGACAAAAACGTAGTTGATGAAGGTATTGCGGTAATTCATTAATTAATTGATTATAAAAAATATATGCCTTAGCATGGCTAAGAATAATGCAGTAGCACAACTGACACAGGGAAGGAAGGTGTTTACTGTCCTTTATGAAGCAAGCGAAGGTCAGGGGGAGGTTTAACCTTTCGATTAGTGGGATTATTGAGATTTAACCCTGTCGAAGGCAGGATCCAGCGGGAGAGCGATCCATACAGAAAGTGTGATTTCTGACGATGTGAATAGCAGGCGTGTTACATCGAAACGTATCGGTGTAGATTTATAGCCACGCAGTGAAAAGAGCAGCAAGGAGAGTGAATGTGAAGCAGTGATTAACCGACGCGTGGACACAGGTCTCTGGGGAGAATGTGAATCACATAAATCTGTCCGTAATCTGAACTACTGATGGATTTAGCATGTAAGCCCCTGCTGGAAGTGCCAACATTTAACAAAATCACATTTGTGTGAGCGCGCTGGATGCGTCCCTGGCATACGTTTGGTATGTCTTTTAAATACCATACGTCGACAGAATCCATGTTCGTGTTTGCATACTTGTGGCAAAGGCGGCAATTGGCCTCCTGAGCTAGCATGTATGTGTGAAGGGAATCTAGGCACACACCGGCACACTGACACTAACTGCATTACTAAGACAGAGGGCAGATGGGTGGGCAGACTTTGCCATGCCAGAGCTGTCCAACAGACCTCAACTCTGCCAAGCCTATAAATGTGCGTAGGGTTTGTGTGTGTGTGTGTGTGCATGCGTGCGTGCGTGTGTGGGTGTGCGTGCAGCCTTTTAATGTGCCAGACATGTGGAAAGCGTATGCATAAACACCCCATCTTTTCACCAGCCCTCCACTCTTTCACCTTGTCACATTCACTTACTCAAAACTTGCCCCTGTGAATGAATTCATCGCCTTTCTGCCTCTTAGCTTCTATAGAGACGTATTGAAGAATCTCAACAGGTGAGATTTAGCAGAGGTCATCCACTGGGACACACAGACACGCGTGCACGCGCACACTATGATGCTATTTGCCAAGCACTGGCAGCTTCACTGTAATACAGTCAACTGTGTCAAAGCACTCTGCTCTTTGCCCTCTTCACAGTCTGCACTCTCAGAGGCCTCTTGTATCCATCCGCCTACCCAGCTTTATGAGAATGATGGGCTAACCATTTGGAGGAACAAAGCAATTGTCGAGAGTAGAGAGAGGTGGATGAGAACAGGAGGACATTGGAGAGAGATGGTGGATTACCATGGGCCATGTTGCCCTCCTGGGTCTGTTTGGCACCAGTTTGCACCCAGTTGCCAGTGGGTACTAATCATGGAGGATTGGCAGCACGGCGTGGCAGCTGGCAACACGCGCATACACACACACAAACACGCCGTCACCACAGTTCCCCGCTCGCAGACACACATACGCTTGCGTATTGCACGCACGCGCACCCGCGCACACACCCCGAATTACATTGGGGACAGCTGGCATTGCTAATCAACTTCTGCTGAGGATAGGAAAGCGAGCAGCACACAGACCTAATTAAGTCAACACTACCCAATACTGCTGCTACTGCTACTTTGCAAAACTGCACACACACACACACACATACACGTATACACAGAGACTTCACCATCCATAGGCTTGTCCTGCTCATGGTCCTCATTGATGCACAAACACAAACATTCGGCACAGTTGTAGCCCAGGACAGACGAGACAAGGAGGGGACTTTTGCTGGAGAATAGATTGGTAGAGAAGCCATTACTGTAATGTGTTCTCCGCTGTCTCTGAGGACTCCTCTGCCATTAGACTTCAGAAAGCTCCAATTAGACTCATCAAAGGCAATTAAGCTCTTCACTGATAAGAATAAAAGAATGTTTTTCATGCTCTGCTCTTCCTCTGTCTTTTTATCCCCTTATCCCTCCACTGGCCTCTGCCTTACCCACCTCTGGGGCTTCGATCCCCCCTAATCTCTCTTTCGCTCTTATTAACAGGTCATCCCCCCCCCCCCATCGCTACCCCCCTCCCTACTCTCCACCCTGTATAAATGCATTACATGTTTGCCTGTGTATCACCTTTAACCAGATTGCTGTCTTTATAACATTCATCAGCGAAGCACTCTCTTTTTCTTTCTCCATGCAATATAAGGCGGTAATAATAATAATAATTTCAGCGTTGTCCACGTTTTTGTGTGTGGCACAGAGGTGCTGGCCACAGATTGAGGAAATTGATGAATCGCCCATGTCGTTCAAAAGGCAATCCCTCCCTCCTCAGTATGCAGCCTTGTCTGCTTAGTGCTTCCACTCCAGTCTGTGCTGATATTAAAAGGCCCTGCTTGCTCACATTAAGGCCACCGCCACGTGCAGTAGGAGGCATCTGCGCACATGCACGGACAAACATTAGGGGTAGTCTCTCACTGCTGGCTGGATATTAGGTGTAGGAGACATTATTCAGGAGCGGGCGGAGTAAAGAAGAAAGGACAAAAGTCAAGAACTGAATTTAAACCAGATGAGATGACTACTGACATCTCTGTTCATTTTTGCACTGGCTTCCAAATTAGTTTTTGAGCAGCAAACTTGTTTGCTTATTTGACAAAATCCGGACAGTGCAGAGAAAGAAAAGGTGAGCTTTCAAAAAAACCTCCTTGTATGCACATATTTTATTAGCTTTTGATTGACATTTTAAATCATCATGGCAGATCAATACTTGACATGCTGCATGTAAAAAAACACCTGCGCAATCCAATGCAATTGAAAATAGTGCCTTGGAATAACAACATTTCTTTGCGACAAGAAAAACTGTTAGCAACTGTTTGCAACCTTTTAGGAACCCAGACAAAATTCGAACATTCGCTATGTGTGCAAAGTGCAAACCCTTGTGGCTTAAACGGGAAAACAGAACTGAAAGTGGCTCTACTGTCAGTATCAAGGGAGATTTTATAAGCCGTCGGTCGTCGAATTCCATGCATATTTGACCTATCCAAAATACAAGACAGAGCCCTCACTTTGATTGAGTTCAGTTCT
The DNA here is from genome assembly GCF_033458585.1 of Syngnathus typhle. Taxonomy (NCBI): domain Eukaryota; kingdom Metazoa; phylum Chordata; class Actinopteri; order Syngnathiformes; family Syngnathidae; genus Syngnathus; species Syngnathus typhle. The sequence continues at coordinate 5,953,275 of NC_083738.1, read as the reverse complement.
CCACCACTGCAAACTACAGCTGCACTATTAAACAGAGTGTTAAGTTATTACTTCGCCGTCAATGTCAATCAAAAGTGAACATTATTATCTTTGTTGTGGCAGAATTTTTGATACAGCTTTTGTATTGGATCTCATTAAATAGTGCAGGTGCCAATGCAGGCATCCATCAATAATGCCTGTGCAAAAGGGAACATAATGAGAGTGGAAATCCTCCGCCTGCCTTTCTCCCCAAACCGAGACTTCCCAGATATACTCCTCATTCATATGCACATGCGATACAAGAGGCGCATACGCGCGCGCACATCCCCGACACTCAAGTGCAGCATGCAGTCATCTGGCAATAAAAGTGGGGTGCAAGCATGAGGAGATCAATTACTTGTCTTGCTCCTATTTGTGAATGCTGTCTTTTATTGAGCTTGGGTGGAGGCCTGCTGTTGATTAAAACGGCTGGCCTCCAGCTGGAGACGGAGGGCCAGCTGAGATAGCGGCGCACATTCACGCCATTTTAACTGCAAGGAAATTCACACCTCTATTTGAGATTGAGATTAATTTTCTGCACCATGTGGCTTGTCTTCCCTCTTTAGCATGCTCAGTTCTTATTACACTAGCATCTGCTCCATGATGATGATGTAAATGAATTTGGAATGTAGGTTCCCGCTGAAATGAGCAGCACACACCGAGAGAAATGATTCCCTGTGTTTTGTTGTATCTTAATTCGAGCGCGCACTTTTCATCCATACTTGCAGAATTTCTCCCACTGAAGATCCACGTTGTCAGGTGTTGTTAACTGATGACATGCGCTGCTTTTTTTTGCAACAGATAATTAGAGCTTAGGTTGTAGTAGCTTCCACACCTCAATTGATTTGTAGAATCTTTTAGCGCTCCTCCACCCCCATCTCCTCCCAGTCACCCCCCCCTCCCCCCACCCCCCCTTTGCTTTAAGAGCCAAAACCTCCACTCATCTCTTTTCTCTGTATGAATTTCCAGCCATGCATTAGTCTCCCTGACATTTTCAAGCAATGCTTTATTTAGCTTGTCGGATTCTCCAAATAAACGCAATCTCTGGGTTTATGGAAAAATGGATAAAAATTAGATTGTAGGCTATTGATCTGGATGGCGAGTAGAGGGTGGGAGGTGTGTGCGTCGTGGCGGCTGAGGGGGGCAGCTCTCATCTGTGTGTAGGGGGGGAGAAATGAAGCCGTAATTCAGGGCTATTGAACCCCCTGCCACTGGCGGCATCGATCGCCTAGCAGCGCTTATGAGATCACACCTGAGCACTGGAGACTGTAGAAGGTGGGGGCGTAAGAGGGCGGGGGGATACGAATGAGTTGAGAGGGAGAAAGACAGAGACACGCAGGGTTGTGATATGATCAGCTGTTTGAGGGCCCGAGAAGGCGCTAAAAGCCAGCCTCAGAGCCAATTAGATAGCCCCGCAAGTCCACGCTCACCCGGCCGGCTGCATGAGTTGTGGCGCAGGACCGGTGGACAGCGTACTTGCCTTCCCACTTCTTCAGCTTTTGCTCCTCCAGTCTGGGTAACAATCAAGAAAATGTGACCTCTCAATTATAGTCCCCCAGCCCTCGAACACCCTGTTTCCTCCCTTTTGTCCTCTCCGCCAGCGCATACCTCCATCTCTCCATCCCACCTCTGTCTTCCTCCCCTCTTCCTCATACCCCCGCTCACCCCTTCCGTCCCTCTCCCCCTGCGGCTCTGTGGGTTATTATAGTGAAATATGAAGCGGTGTAGATTCTAAGCTTCATGAAATTTCCATGAGCATTGATCTGATCTGATGTGGGTGATTGCTAGGTGAATCCCTCCAGTCCAGGGCTGTTGCTCATCTATTCATTTATTTATGGCATTTATGTTTTACTGGCTTTGATTTGCTCTTCTAGAGAGCGACAGCTAAAGATTATAAATATACCTGTACAGGAGAGTGTGTTGTGAATTCCGGACTGCACCTGCTCGCTTACGCTATACTCTTCCGGCATTAATTCCCAATGTGAAATGGGGGATATCGAGAAAAAGATGTATGAGTGAAAAATCCCCAAAGAGCCAGCGCCAGGTAGAGCGTGCTGCACCAGGTTGCCCTGCACATGTACCCCTCTTCTGTTTTATGGTCCTTGCAAACAAGCAGAGAATATGACTTCCTCTCTCATTTACCAAGATTGCCTCTTTATTTATGGGGTCTATCTCTGTATATTTTGCATTTTTTTTGAGTTTCTTAGTGTTCATTTGAGACTCATCTGCCACATTGTGAAGAACTGATTAAAAAAAGTCAGCAATAACAATAAATGCGTTTCAGATGAAAATTTTGTGAGAGCCATTACCCGATGCCACTTAGCCTAATTGAACGCAAATCCTGCCTTTTAAGATTATAGAGGGGGGGGTCTCAAACTCAACCTATATTGATGGGGTTTGGGTGTGTCTGGGCTGCATCAAGCATTCTGCAAAAATGTGTTCAAAAGCGTACAAGCAACCTTTATTAATAATAGTCCACTGTTACTTTGCATACTCCTTAGCATGTCTAGTTGAATCATGACATCAGATGTCTTGAGCACTGCAACTTTCTCTGTGCATTCAAGACATGTCAGGTTGCTCCGAAATTGGCTATTCTTGTCCCCAACCTTCTTTTCACAGCAGGTTTTGATAAAGACGTGACAGGGACTCGGCGACAGGATGTCTTTTCCTTCCACTTGATGTCAGTTCAGAATTACGTTTTGCTGAAAGCTGTCATGAGCTTGACCTATGGTAGCCCATAAGTGAAGAAACGCTCAGAGCAACAACGCCACCAAAAAACACACACACACACACGGGCTGCACTAACTGTCATCCTGCGGGCCGCAACTGGCTCTGGGGCTGCAGGTTCGAGACCCGCTGACATAGAGAGTCACTGATTGGGGAATGTCAAATATTTGATCTCAGACACAATTCCCAATAGGTTCATTAGTATGTGATCATGTGATGAAGCTTATCAGTGAAGAAGTAAAATGTGGTATTTGCCCAAGATCTTTAGAACAAATGCGCCTTGAAAACCAGTTCAACATGTTTGAGACGACCTATTTCTGACATGTGGGAAAAACATACTGTACGTTACATGAAGTAAGCAGAGTTGCAATTCAAAGTGTGTTCCGAGATTATTTCAAAAGTATGTCAGGCATAGCTGATGCAACGTTGAGGCAGGAGCTGACCGCCTGTTTGCTAAAATTCAAGTTAACATTATGAGGCACAGGAGACAGAAGTCAAGGATGGGTAACGTCGTCTTCGAGCAGAATCACAACATTTTTATCAAAGGTTTTACAGATTTTACATAAACTTCTATATATACTGTAGCCCATCCTATAATTAGAATTTTTCTGATCTCCCCTTTCAACTCATAAGTTAAGAAAAAGTTCTGTTCACTTCTGTTCCCTCAAACATTGCCTGTACAGATGGCAGTGTTTTCTTTGGGGGGGGTGGGGGGGTTCAGTTTGACTTGGAAATGGTTCAATTCAATTTCACTTTTTTCTTATGAGAAAGTTTTGAAATCAAACTGGAGCTCAAGTGTCCCAGAACGGATTGTGTTTGACCTCCGCGGTTCCACTGCAGTTACTTTCAACACACCCGACCACCCCGCCCACTCCAATATAATTCCATAGCCTGTTACCTCTCCTCGCTTTCATTTGGGTGTGTCAGGCAAAAGAATTTCCATTGGGAGATTGAGATGTCTCGTCTAAATTCGTATGTGCCATCAAAACAGAGCATGCAGCAACCCTGCACGTTTCTTTGTTTTCGGCTTCTCTGTTTGAGTGAGCCGTTCGGGGAGGAGCCATGAGCGGTCCAGCAGGACAGCTTGTACTCATAGCCTCTGGGGGCCTCTTTTCTAGTCAGCCTGGCTGCTCAGATGTGAGGCGAGCAGGGCATCGGGCCCCAGGAAACGTCCAAGCTGTGACCCACAGGGGAGACAGACGGACGGACGGCACAAACACATAAGGGCAATCCCTCACATATGTATTTTTTACGCCAACACACCACCCATTTGGCTCTGACAACAGGAATTTCAAACTCAAGTTATCTTTTTATGTCCACGCGTGCGTCAGCTCACGGGACTTATTATCAACCATTAAACTTAATTTGGTGTTCTAGAATGCCAATAAAAAAGCTGTTTGACATTTTCACCAAGAACTATTATGTTGTATATGGTTTTAAGTTTAAGTCATTAGTATTTTGTTGAAAACAATGCTATTGCTTTAGGGCAGCTTTGGAATAAACATTACATGAGGCAGGGGGCTTTTTGGTGGTGGTGGGGGGGAAAGGGGTGCAAGAGAGTACATTAGGAATTAATTATATGGGGCGAGCATTTATCCAACAATCCTCCTCTGAAGTGTTTGTACTGTAAGCTTCAGATCTTCATTGTATTTATTCAAATGTTTAAATATTCATGGTAAATCTTCTCATATTCAATTACAGTAGCACGACCACAGCATACAGAGCGAGTGCTTTTTCCCTGCTGTCTGGATGATCTGACTCTCTCTGTGTACACAGTGTGAGTGTATGTGTGTGTGTGTGTGCGTGTGTGTGTGTGCGTGCGTGTGCGTGCTTGTGCGCGCGTGTGTGTGCGTGCGCCTGTGTGTGTGTTTAGTTTGTTCTCCGGAGCGATCAAGCCTTTGTTATATTGGAACCCGGCTCTGTAATTGCTTATATTAGTCGCTGATCAACACAGGACCACAGGACACACATGCCCAAACACACGCATACACACACACACATTTACACACATGCATGCTCAGAAATACCCTCAATCGTGGCATTTTAAGTGCCAAAGCGGGTGACAGAGAGAGATTCATTACGTCACAAGCAAACAAAGGCACAAGTCGGACTAATAAAACACCAACTTTCTGTGCTAAATGTTGCAATATTCATATGCGCTTGTGGTTAATTCAGTCGTTTCAACAGCAGAAGTGAATGGCTCATTCATCTCCTTCATATCATCACACACACGTGTTTTCATTACTAAGAATCAAGCATTTGAATTTCCCATCTGTCTGTTCTTGTTTGTGCTCAGCGCTGAACGAGCCGACTATAGACTACGGCTTCCAGAGGTTACAGAAGGTCATCCCCAGACACCCTGGAGACCAGGAGAGATTACCCAAGGTACCATGCATCCACGACTCTTCTCATTTGTCGGTGACCATGTCGCTCTGTCACACGCAATTATTGCATAGCAATTTGTCTTGGTAACACTGATACCGAGATGTATTTACGTCTTCTACAGTTTCATATGGCGTATGGATACACATGCCACAAGGGCAGCATGACCTCACATACAGACAAATGACTGTATTCCCTGGACACTGAGACACTTTGCAGTGGGAACATTAACATTTTATTACACGTTCATGGTCATTTTCTGCAGTTTATTTTGCACGGAAAACGCACAAGCAGCTCTATTCATGCTGGCGCTGTGCGTAAGGTCGTTTAGATTGGCAAAGAGGGAGTGATGGTGGGAGGAAAAGAGGGGGAAATGAGAGCGACAGAGAGAGAGAGAGAGAGAGAGAGAGAGAGAGAGAGAGAGAGAGAGAGAGAGAGAGAGAGAGAGAGAGAGAGAGAGAGGCAGAAGGAGGTTAGGTGATCCATCATAGCTGTCCAGTCTACCTCCTGCTGGGTCAGTGGATCGAAGTCAACCCCGGGTGGACTTTATTACTTCCAACACACACGCTTTCACAGAGCAGCATGCACATGCACGCGCCTGGGCGCGCGCACACACACACACACTGCAAACGTCACCGTGAGGTGGAGATGGAGAGCCCAGGTAGATGTAGAGGGGAGATAAAGAAATCACTTGTCCGTGGTTGTGTGTCATGTCTGTTGGATACGGGACTTGTCCTGGTGATGTCTTTAACCCCCCTACATCTCTCTTCTTTCGCCCTCCTGTTCCTCCCTCCTTCCCTCGCTCCGTGGTGTCTCCTCCTCCTCTAAATGAACAGCAGTAGCTGGCAGGCCCAGTTGTTCATTTCAGCTCCATTGATTTGTGCCTTTATTAGGTAATAACAGTTTGTTGACCACACTCCTCTCAACGGTTGGCCTCAATCATTAGAGGGGCACACGCTGGCAACTTTTTTGCGCCCATTCAGTGCAAGACAAGCCTTTTCTCTGCCTGTTTTTCCAGCCGAATCTTGAATTAGGAAGTTTTCCCCTAGGCACCTTTAGTGAGGAGATTCTTAATGAACCCTGGAAATGCCTGCTTTGTCTCCATATGTCGTGATGTCGTCCAGCTGCACCGTGCTGTCGCTAATAGTCCGCTAGTTTGAAAGCAGGGAGCGCTGGATCGCACGAGCAGCGCGCAGACGGCGCTTAGCAGCTCAGGTTGTGGTGCAGGGGAGGGGATCTGGGGCCGGCTAATGAGTGACCGTCCTGCCAGACGAGGCCAGGCTCTGCTCTGGATCAGGTTCCCCTTCCTGTTGACGTCTCGACGGGCCTGACTTTACGGGAAGAGACCCTGCGCCCAGGAAATGGTCTCTCCTTACAGCGGCGGGGCAAGGCAGGCAGCACGGCGCTAACCACATTTATCTGTTTATCAGAATGACTCTGGAGCGCTGCCTAATCGCGTTTAGCTTCTGGACAGATCCCTTTGCTAACGAGAGACCGATAAGTAGACCGGCCACTGGACCATGAAAGAGTGATTAATAGAGAAAATGGGAAAGAGAGCGAAGAAGAGGAGACATGAAACAGATGAGTGAGGAGAGCATGGTTGCTGTATGCGTGGCTAGCTTGTCAACAGCCATTTGCTGACACACAGCATGAAAAAAAAAAACCCACAAATTATTTTTATTTGACAGACATTCAACATGATAACGCCTTGATTAAGGCTTACCTCTAACCTAGCCAGATGGGCAAATTCATGCTCCATAGAAATCACTAAAGATACATACAGAAATCTTTCCTGTGGCGATTTAAAAACACGGTTTAAAGTGAAGACTGACGTAAAAAATGTTGGAAATTTAAAAAGAAAAACAACAACATCAACATTGATTTGACATGAATCCCGATGACTGACTGGAGTCATTCATCCCAAGTGATTTCCACTTGTCCACAGTCAGCTGGGATAGGCTCCAGCTCCCTGCGACCCCGAACAGGATAAGTGGTTTAGAAAACTGTTTTATCAATAAATGAACTTCTCACAAAGGAAAAACAGAAACAAATAAACACATGGTAGCTTAAGGCTGCCAAGATTAAAGCAGCTATTTTCCGTTCCAAAATGTATGTTTGGCGTTTACACTCATTGTGCATTACTCGTCACTATACCTCCAATTGAAAATGACACAAAACAGATGCAGACAATGATGATAACCGAGAAAAAAAAAAAAGCTTACCGTCTACAGTCCAGACATGAATTTGATAACAAATCTGTGGGTGCTGCTCACACCTGATGCCTTTACAATCAAAGACAGATGTTTGAACATTAGGGTTGGAGTGCTGAAAACTGTACACCTTATCCAGCCATCTATATTGCTTGTCCTCATTAGGATCCCTGGACTGGGTCTTTGTGGGGTGCGTATAGACAAATAACCATTCACTCTCGCAACAACAACTCAAGAACAATTTCTAGTCTTCAAGTCCCTTAACATGCAAGTTTTGGTAATGTGGTGGGAAGATGGAGTGCATGCTTTTGTTTGGCTTCAATGTTTCCCCCAAAATATGGGGAGAAAAGATGAAGGCCCCTGAGAGCCCTTTTTATGGAGTGTGGCATCTCCCACGTCTTCCACGAGCACCGTCCTTCTCCAGCTGGGGATCTGTTTGTGCCATAATGCTTCTCTCTTCCCTCATTTCCCCTCCTACCTCCTCTCCTCCTCCCTCCCCTCATCCATCCATTTACCTATCCAACAATCCCTAGGAGGCATATGGCATGGAGGAAAAGTAGCGAGAAGCAGGCGAGGAACGACGCATACATACTAAAGAACCACTTACCTCACTCGGGCCTCTACATTTCTCAATCACACGGAGCGGGCCTCCTCTTTGGTCCCCCTCTTTTGCCGTCTCTCCAAACCTCCCACCCCACTGCCGCCGCCTTGCCTCCCCCCATCCCCCAGATAGTGCTAGTAATGGGAGGTTAACACAGAGGCAGCGCTCCCATTATTGAGTGAATTTAGCACCTCGGACAGCGCTCTACAATCTTTATTGCTTTGCTGACCCTCCCGTCATGTCCTGGGCGTATTCGACAGCCTCCCCATGTGTGTGGCTGCGGGTGTGTGTGTGGGTGGGAGTCTGTGCGTATGTGTGATATGAGGTCTGATTGAAAGGCGGTGTGTCACGGAACAGAGAGCACACATGCTCCGGGGCTTGTTCACAGCGAGGGATACACTGAGGAGGGTATAACGCACAGCGTGTGTGTGGGGGGGGGGGGGGGGGGGGGGGGGGAAAGAAACGAGGGAGCATAGAAGGGAAGGGGGCTGCAATTTTCTGGTTGTCGCGCCTCCAGCATATATCCTGGCCCCGGCACATTAACTTTTAAAAAGGGTTTCGTAGGGCTGAAGGTGTCTACATCACACACATACACGCACATATAAGGACTGCCTTGAGACACACATAGACTAAACGAGTGAAAAGAACGAAGAGGGTAAAAGGAGGGTAAGTGATAGAAAACGAGCACAAAGACAATATGCAAGGAAAAATATTTGATATGGGAAATTCCACTCCATTCCACAGCGCAACTACATTTATCTCGCTAAGTGGGTGCCTGACTATTTGTGTGGAAGATGCTCAGGGTCAATAAGGGTCAGAAGACAGGTGCCCCCCAGCTAAAAGGGGACTTGTATCCCTGTCAGCCTAATGATATGTTGTGTGACGCTATATTGATATGTGACCAAGAGCAGGGGATACATGATCCAGCAGGAAGGAGGCCGAAGATGCAAAAGATGCTTGACTGATAAAGAGATACAGGCTCATGTTTTATTCACGGCTCACGGTATCTTCCCTGTGCGCTCCCAAACTGCCCAGCCAGTAACAAAGTGCACGGACAGAGCCATTTCTCTTCCTCTAGCCCTCTCTCACCGCCCTCTTCCTGTCGTACAGCCTCTGTTCTGCATTCACAGCATAATGCTACTAGTGAAATGTAATGAAAGTGACTGAACTCCTCCAGCTGCCACACTCATGATCAATCTCCCTCCTCTTTTCGCTCCTGATTGTAGGAGGTAATCTTAAAGCGAGCGGCAGACCTGGTGGAAGCCTTGTACGGGATGCCTCACAACAACCAGGTAGCGCACAAAAACTTTAGCATAATTTTCCTTTTTGGACGTCTCTTCTTTGTGAGATTATTCGGACCTCTAAAGTAGAACCAAACCAAACTTTCTGTTAGAAATATAAATCATAATGTAGCCTCTGCAAAACCAACACAGTAAAAAAGTCGTTTCTATGACACATTATAGTATTGTTATCTGTCATGACCAGTCATAGAAAAAAAACAATAAAGAAGCTATAATGCAAAGGTGAGTCCTTCCAGATTCACCTTACCTGTCTTGTTTTTCAACATTTTTACAACTGTAAAAATTAAGTCGAGCCAGACTAAATACCACATCTAAAATATAAAACAATATATTAATATGTATACAATACAAAACAATAAATCACTATGTTCATTTTGCTCACAGAGGGTTGGGTCTTTCACTGTCTTTTGTCCCCCCACCCAAAAAAAAATCCAAAGTAAATGCTAAACAAAAGCCTAGAATGAATCATTTAAAGGGATAGTGCACTTATTTAGAACTTTTCAGTCGCCAAATTTTAATGTTTTTTATATAATTAATTTGATAACATTTAATACGATAAAAATATTGCCACTTGCAATCGAATGAAAATGTCATCACGTGCTGAGGGCTCAGGAAAAAACTTCTTTGCAATCTGAGCAGTGATTGGTCATTACCTGAGCCCTCAGCACATGTGATGTAAATCGGTTAGTTGACAAGGAGCAAACTGCATTTTAAAGGTATTAAGTGTATGTGAAAAATAATTGTTAATTCAATTAATTTTAGATTAAAAAATTACCATTTACTGGTGAAATTGGCTTAATATCCCTTTAAGCTGTGGACGTGAGCAAAATGCGTTTTATCCACTCAAGTTGTGAAGAGTGCCAACAGCTAGGAAACCTCCATAGACGAGCAATCGAGAGAGCAAAAGAAGACATAGGACCTGACTTCTCTTCTTCTGATCCTCCCTCAATGGCAGGAAATGATCCTGAAACGAGCAGCAGACATCGCAGAGGCCCTCTATACGACAGTGCCACGAGGGCACAACCAGCTTGCCGGTCTTGGCAGCGGATCTGTCCACGCGGGCATGATGGCCGTAAACTCCTTCACCGGCTCAGAAGTGGCTCAAACGGCCAATCAGGGTGAGAGAAGATGATACAGATCGGGTAGGATTGTTGTCATTACAGCATCTGATTGCCAAGCGGGAGTAATATTTGATCGTCGTGGAGGTTAAACGCGGGGAAAGCAGGACGCGAGCGGTGGCAGTGGCAAGAAAATGTGAAAGTTGCAGATGAGGCAAGAAAGACGAAGAGATTGTAAAGAATGGAGAAGTAGAAAGTCAGGGATGAGGCACGATGGAGAAATATGAGCGGGTCCTAGGGGTGTGTATATTAGACTGGGGTCGGCCCCAGTCTGACAGAGAGAGATGTGGGTGCAGTCAGGGGTGATTCATCACATGTATCGAGGGAAGGAGGGAAAATCGGGTGAATGGATCAGCCTCTGGATGTATCGTAATACTTGCAATGAGCATCATCTCAAAACGAGCAAAACAAAAGCCTCTTGACTTATGGTTTATGTACTGCCGCAATATGTGCTAATTATGCTAGAAGAGGCTACTTTGATGCTTAAAGTGCAGCCACTATTACACAAGAGAGCACACTAGTGATCAATTCCAGGTGTTCTTTTCTGCTGTGTCAGCATTTGGACCAGGGATTTATATTTGGAGTCTTCTTCTATCTTAGCTTCCAACTGTTCGCCGCCTGGTAGCCTACAGCCCGTTGAGAATAAAGAGCACAAATTTTCACATCTTGGAGGAGGTTACACAAGTTTGAATTGCCATATATTGTATATACTGTATATATGTTTTCTTTGTTGTTGGATGAGAGCCAGTTAGGTTAGAGACCTCTTGTTTTAGTACTTGGTTCACTGTTTTATCGCTTCTCCTGCCATTCTGTTCATTGCCTTCTCTCGGTGCCATATGCCTTCCGAGATTGTCCGAACATTCCTTTTGGCTTATTTCACCGTGGCCATTATCCACGTACAAGGTAGTACGAAGTGATGTATCCCTCCCACCGCAATGAGTCATCTTTATCCTTTCCAGCACAGTCTCTGCATACGCACAGCTATAGTGCACCATAAGGCTTTTGTATCCTCTGCACTTTATAGCTGGGCAACATAGCAGTGACTTTGAGATCCCCAAAAAACTGTCACACTGGACCTTCTGAAGTGGAATTCCTATTATAAAAATAGTCTATTCCAGGGAAAAACTATGGTCATGGTAAACTAAACCATAGTAGTGGCAACAGGTCTTCCATGGTCTAAAAAAAAAAATAAAAAAAACATTGCTATTAAAATAAATAAAGGTTTACATCGATGGTGAGTCATTTTTCCACCTCACACAAGTGAAGAAGTTAGCAACTGCAAATAGCAAATTGCTGTGAATAATTGACGCAGCCCTATGAATTGCCTGTAGTAATAGTTCAAACCATAAATATACCACACAATCCCAAAATTCAACAGTAATCCTTACCACTTAGAAACATTGCCATACCCTTAAAACTACACACAATGTACATCACTTGTATGTACACATCAAAAATTCTGATGATTGTGATGATGAAGAAATCCTCTTGAGGTGTCTTAAGAGGCATTTCTCCCCGCCACCCCAATTTTGAATTGTACAACCTATGTTTGACTTTGGAGGCGTTTGACTTCAGAGGTCTCGTTGTAAAATCGGAGCTCAATAATTAGACCTCAGGGGTATAATAGTGTAATTGTAACTTGAGGGACACAAATCAAATCCAACGATACGCATAGTGTCGTTTGAGCAGCGCCTATTTCAATTCAAGGAGCATTAAGCTAAAAGTAACTTGGGACAACATCTCGGTTCCCTCTCTATCTCCTCATTACAGTCAATTACGCAGTATGGTGGCTCTTGTGTGAAATGTGTGATGTTTAACACTTTCTGACACTCAGGGGGTTTGATCGCAGAGACGTCTGCCTCTCCGATGTTCTGCGTACTCTCTCAAAGGCAGCGTTGCATGGATTTATTTTTGTCTGCCTTCTTCTATATCCTTAACACCCTTTCTCTCTTCTATTCCCTTCTATCTTCTCTTCTGCCTCTCCATCTTTCCCTGTCCATAGGTTTCAGTAGGACTACAAGCAGTGTGTCCCCTCATGGTTATGTTCCCAGCTCCACTCCCCAGCAGGGTAGCTACAGCTCTGTCTCCACTAGCATGAATGGCTACGCTAACTCTGGCATGGCAACCTTGGGCACCTCGCCCAACTTCCTCAATGGATCCGCGGGCAACTCACCGTATGCTAGTGAGTAAATGCATCACATCTTGAAGCAATTGGCCCTCACACGAGTCAAACGAGTGGGTGCCGTAGTTAAGGAGTGAGAAGTGGATGCAAACTTTGACGTGTGAGGAGCAAATTGAGCAGTTTAGCTGGCTCATCTATTTCTTTAAGAACAGAGTCAAACACAAATCCTCCCTTTATTGGCAAAGGGGAGCAGATCACCTTAGCGTTGCCCCTGACACACACACATACGCACGCACACCCTACACTAGCACTCCATACACACTCCCGCGCGCGCGCACACACACACACACACACACACACACACACACACACATTCACTCTCTACATTAAAGACCCTTGATTAAATCAATAAACTAATTGCTAGAGAAGCAATTTCATTTCGGCTCTTTGATTCCTGGGTGTTAACAAGTATTTTAACAGGCTCATCGGCCCCACACAGACACTTTCAATCAATGGCCCCTCAGCCTGCCTTTGTAGGTCCAATTTTCATTAATTGATTAGTTAGGCCCCTTCATAAATGGATTATGACTTTATTGCAAGGATTTGGCAGGAAGGGCCATAAAAGCTAAGTGTTGGATAATAACAACAATAAAGGCAGAAGCAGATATCAGAGGGCAGGTGAAATACGACTTGCTTGATTGTAAAATCACTGAGGGGGAAAATGCTCTTAGTGTATTAGCAGACAAAAGACAAACCCTGGAGAAGTGGATAGATGGGATGATGTCAGTGGGAGAGACAGAATTTGGCTGAGGGAGCTGGTGCCACACATGTACAGTAAATCCAGCTCATAGCCATTGTGAAGAAAATCTCCATTTTCACTTTGGAGACACTTTCACAAATCCTGCTGTATCATTTAGTAACAGAAGTCTTCAGAAAACACCATTCCAAGCTGTGAAAATGACTTTTATACGAGCATTAGAATCTCCAGAAAAGGCCAAGATTCAAAATGGCAGTCGCACGCTTATATTTTATATGAATTCATGAATGCCATTTATCCCTGCACAGTTTGATGAAATCAATTTCCATTTAAAAATGAAAACGCCCAACTTTGGTTGCAACGATGGCATTAACTTATTATTATTATTATTATTATTATTATTATTATTATTATTATTATTATTATTATTATTATTATTATTATTATTATTATTATTATTATTATTATTGTGGGTTCGATTCCTCCCCCGGCCCTCCCTGTGTGGAGTTTGCATGTTCTCCCCGGGCCCGCGTGGGATAGGCTCCAGCATGCCCGCGACCCCCGTGGGGACTAAGCGGTACAGAAAATGGATGGATGGATGGATTATTATTATTATTATTATTTTATCACAACATAAAACAAGGACAACACCCCCAAAATAAAAAACAAAACACAATGCACAAAAGTATTTACATTACAATTGCAGCATTAAATCCCAAAACACAAATTGTTTAATTCTTGACACATATTTAATCGTTATTATGCTATGTTTTTAAAAAGTACAGTGTTATAGTGCTCTTTTTATTTATTTATTTATTTATTTATTTTTATTGGGTGGAGGCTAGGACGGATTAATGGAGTTTCTATTCATTTCAATGGTGAAAGATGACTAGGGATACAAATGTTTTCAGTTGAGAGTTTGAGAAGTAATTAAACTTGTATCTCAAGGCAACGCCGGACCTCACTTTATCACCAGTTCTGGTCCCTCACCATACCCCCTCGAGCATAATATTCATTGCCCAGGGGATGCCGCCAAGATTCTTGTGGTTGTAGGTTAAGCTTCGCAAATAAGAGAGGAGACAATTTATCTTGGAGTATTAAACAGGAAATAGCAATTGGATCTGAACTGTCACTTTAAGTTGAAACATCTTTTTTGGTGGGGAAATACCACCAATTGGTCCAATGCAACATCACTTTTATCAATATTTTCAAAAGGGGAGGAGTCAGGTCTTGGGATAGCAAATCGTGTTCAACGGGGGAAGTGACACCAATATATATTCTATACATTAAAAAATAAATGAATGTCTCTGTGTAAAAGGTATGTGTGCGAGACCTCTGAACTATTATCCCCCCTGCCATCATCCGTTGACCAGTCCCCTTCTGTTCGTCCCGTCTGCCCGTCCTCTGCCCTCGGCCCTCTCTCTAACCCCATCTCTTTCCCTTTTTTTCCGTCTTCATCTTTCTCCTCCATCCCTCTTCCCTGACACCCTCCATCCCCCTCTCCTGCCCTCCGTCCAACCTCCCCCTTCCTCTTCCGCACCTCCCAGTCGTCCCGTCCAGCCCCACCATGGCGTCGTCGACCAACCTGCCTTCCAACTGCAGCAGCTCTTCCGGCATCTTCTCCTTCTCCCCTGCCAACATGGTGTCGGCCGCCGTCAAGCAGAAGAGCGCCTTTGCCCCCGTTGTACGACCCCAAAACTCGCCACCCCCCACATGCACCAGCGCCACCGCTAACAGCCTGCAAGGTAAGAATGAGCCAGCATAGAAGTTGCGTGTACACACTGGCGGAGCTTGGGAGGCAATGGATGGCCAAGAATATTACAGGAGGTCCACAAACATATATATATATATATATATATATATATATATATATATATATATATATATATAGTCTTACATAGCCCTAAATCTTTCAGAAATAAAGATTATATAGATCATATTATTATTAAGAGTCATTCTATGTTCTCAATAGAGAACGTGCTTGAACGTGCTTAAACATTGAAAAAGGTTTCCCAAAAAACACCCAAAAATCCGTGATGTGGTGCCTGCATATTTCAGGATGTGGGGGCCGTGCCCCACAGCCTCTTCTCTAGCTCCGCCAGTGACTGGACTCTTCAAAGCCCAACACAATCATCCGCCCATGACTTGCTAATCACCAATGCCGGCTGGTTACATTAACCTCCTTTTAATAACAATTTCTCACCTTTTCCTTTTCCCTCTTGCCTCTTATTACCCCTCTCTCCCTCTACTCCACCCTTTTTTTCTTCCTCTACCCTTCCTGATCCCTGACTGTCCCTCCTGACTTCAGATCAGTCTTTTGTGGACTCTAGCAAGTACTCATCAGCCAGCTCCCTGCAGGGCCTGGCCTTCTCCTGAAGTATGTTACCCCGCTCTCGCTCTCTTTTTGTTCGCAATTCCTCTGTTTCTTTCCATCCCACGCTGTCCCACCCAGCTCGTTCACAGCAGCAGCTCATCCTGCCCTGCCTTTCCTTCTCGGTTTTTATTTGTCACGCTCCACTTGTCAGTGGGAACGCATATGTGTTCCATTTCCTGTTTTCACTTCCTGTTTCCTGCCTTGTGCTGCGGTTGCCGTCCGTTGAGAGGTGTGCACCTTGCCACCAGGGGTCATTCTGCTCTCCCGTTTCCATCCAGCACGGCTCGTAGTCGGCCCGTCTAGGCAGGATGTTGTATGGTGTTGAGATCCTGCGCCAGAGAAATGATGGATGGGAATCTTTATCAGACCCCCAAGCTAAGCACTTCCTCACTTCCTCTGTTGGCGTTGATGAGCACTGAACATGGTGACCCTGGGGCCACTGCGCGCTGATCATAGTGACACACGCACGCGCACACACAGATATACACACACGTCATTCAGTTAATCCCAGCAAGACGAACGCTTTTAGGAAATAACCCAGGAATTAGTGGATTGAAGAGAGAGGGGGGGATCAATAGGAAGCCAATATCTTATATGAAAAATTCCTCCACGTGATGGCTTATGTGTAAAACTGGGGGGAGGGAATGGCTTAAGGAATGAAGCATGACTGGCGATCGAACAGATTGGGTACACCTGCATGAGCCAATACGAGAGCAGTGAGAAAAAGAAAATCTTTCATTACAAAGATAATAATGTATGTATTCATCTTAACCTTGATTGGACAAGAGACAATATTTAATAAGTTGAAGCAAAATGGGTGCCCACGCCTAACAATATTGCAATAATAATGCACAAAAACAATAATTTAATAAGGTAGTGGAAGTGAATTAATGCATAATAAAAAACTATAAGGAGCATATTAACATTATAAGGCGTTAACTAAAATAACGTAAGAATTTCACCCTTTGAAGACAATTGACACTTTTAGATCAAGCATTCTGCATGATTCTAAAAACAAAGTCTCAGAAGAACTATTCTGAAAGTAGAATAAAAAAAAACTCACAAATTATTATTATTATTGTTCAATTATCGAGTCATGTTCTTTCATGAATTTAATATGGCCCTCAGTCAGCTTTAAAAAATATTGTAACAACCCCTTGCAGGGATAAAGTTTCCCAGCCTTGCTAAAATGCTCACTGGGTCATTTATAGCTATTGTGACTTTGTGCATGCTAACTGACCTTCACTTACAGATTTTGACTTTCGGACCATAATTTCCCAAATTTCAAGCTGCACAAATTTGAGGTGACATCGTCTTAAAGGCATTAAAAGCCGGAAATGTAATGTTTGCATTGGTCATTCGTGATTTTTTTTCAAAGCTTTAGACATAAAGACAACCAATAAATAATAATAATAATAATAATAATAACGCATCAGATTTATGTAGCAGTTTTCTTGACACTCAAACACACTTTACAGTGGATATATTATTCATGTGTTCACACATTCACACTCATTGGAGGCAAACTACGTAAGCAGCCACAACTGCGTGGCTGCCAGTGTGAGTTTACCGCCCCTCCGACCACTTCCAAACACCCATACACAGGCATATAAGATAAGATAAGATAAGATAAGATAAGATAAGATAAGATAAGATAAGATAAGATAAGAGGAACTTTATTAATCTCACGTGTGAGGAACTGCATGTAACAACAGCTCGATTTACAGGAAGGTACAAGTTGGGGGATAGAGGTGCAAAAAGAGACTTCTGGACCGTAGTCCTCCGGCATAAAAAATAGAATACAATATAAAAAGAAAAATATAATATACCAGTGTGAGCGGCATTGGAGGCAAGGTGTGTGAAGTGTCAGGCTCAAGGACACAACGACACATGACTTGGACAGAGCGGGATTCAAACCGCTGACGCTGCGGTTACTGAATGACCCGCTCTACCACACGGCCGCCACAATAGTATTGGACTCTTACGTGACTAAAAACAGGATACATAAATATTACCGTGATATAGTGCAAACTCCAACCACAATAGTAAACAGATTGTTCAGTTAAATAAACACCTATTTGGTGCTGACACACATTATTATCTTTATTTTTGTTATGTAATTCTTTTATTGTTGGTCACGCAAGTTTACAGATACACTCTTGCTGGCTCACGATCCATTTCCACCAGTCAAACATGATCTCACGGCCTCCGTCACCCATGTTGCATTTGTTCACACACTTTGGTGTAGCTGCTAACAATTAGCAGTGGCAGTGTTCACATGAAACTATTTGCGGAGAATCCTGTGCCAAACTGAAATAATGTGGTCCGTGTGTGGCGGGTTAGCAGGAAAATGTTGTGATTTGAGCAGATAATGAGGGAGGGAGGGAGACGTGTCCTTGCTGCAGCACATTTAGGTTATGGCACTGTTGTGATGACAGACGAAACCCAGCGATCACATGACTGACCTCCCGCTCTCTTTTTCTTTACCCCCCGCCCCACCGCCTGGCTTTCTCCCTCTTTCCTCCCACTCTTTTCCCACAAGCAGCGATTCCGGGGATGATCGTTCCACCCATGTAGAGGATCTGGAAACGAAGAATGTTGAAAGGAACAAGACGCGAATGCGTGTTGGACTCGGAGCTGAAGTGACGATAAGAACTCTGTTCAAAACTCAGGCCTTTCCACTCCACTGGGATTGAGAAGACGGAACCATTTTTGCCATGTCATTTCCCTTTTGGTTGAATTAGTGTAGCTTGGGAATTCATATTCATGAGATGTGTTTTTCTTTATTTGCCAACTGTAATGTGCACAAAAAGCAGTGAAGTGTTAAGCTTGCTTGCTAAAAACACACACAAATAAAACAAAATTAAAAAGAGCATAACACCTAGCCTATGCTGTTTGAATTCTACTAAAACTGTGACCACAAAGCTTGTCACAGGAGTTTTAAAAACACAATGTGATTATTTAGCCAAAAAGGGTTTGTAAAAACTTGAAAAGTCCGATGACGTGTGTGTGTCCAGCCAGCACTGTACTGAAGGAGTCAAGCAAATGTTACATTAGAATAAATGTTTGATATATTTTTGTATATAAAAAAAAAGGTGCATTTTGGGGGTTTTATTTCATTTGGCTTTTTTTTGCAATAGCTCTAGTTTGAAAACCGTCTTAAGGCAGCTTCTCCGTACAGAAGATTTAGAGATACAAGGATTTGGATACAAAAAAAGGGGTTTGTGTAAAATATCCTATAAATACTGTATTTATCCCTTGTATTTGTACATCACCTTTGTTTAGTTGTGTTGTGAACATACTTCACCGTGTTTCGTTCCATGATTCACTGTCGTCTCTCACTATTTAAATGTGACTTCTTTTGGTTTTGTATGGGACTCACCAACACGCCATTGTCTATTTTTGTATAAGTTAATAAAACGTGTCTGTTGTTTTTGTTTTTGTTTGTTTGTTTCCTTACGAAAATGTTTATTGTATGGCAAAAAGTAGCATCTTATTCAGAGTATTTGGTTGAAGTAGTTTTTTTAAAGACTATATACACACACATTAATATATACTGTAAAGATATATCTTTTTGTTTTTTCCAGATTGATACTGTTAATATGCATGGGCTCTTCTCTTGAGTGGCATTGTCTTTGTGTGTGTGTGCGTGTGTGTGTGTGCGCGCGTGGGTGTGCGTGTGTGTGCACACGTTCTCCTTTCTTTCCCCATGTTATTTATTCCTGCTTACATACTGTATCTCAACACTCTTGCTTTCTGTCACAGTAATCTTTACCAGCAGTCTAGATGCCTTAACAATGCAATCCCATTCTTCATTCAATCATGTGTACAGTTTTCTAGCCTCGCCACAATTGTCTCTTTGCCACAGAGGAATTCATGGGAACTTGGGGGACAAAGCACAAACGCAACAACACAAAGAGCCATAATTCAAAAACGCTTGAAAATACAACAGCAATGACTTGCTATGAGAAATTCTTTGACCTTATTGAGTTGTTTAATTGTAAGTAGCACAGTGAAGCGCTGCCACAGCACAATCCCATCACAGTCCAGACCCAAGTAACCAATCCCTGTGTCATTCACACCACGTCCACTCGACAACGTGGCTTCGTTACAAGCCAAACAGGAGCTCGTTTTTGTCGTCCTTTTTTTACAATTATTTTGTGTGCCCGCGTGTGTGTGCGTTCACGCTGTCGCTGGACAGACAGACTGACAGAGAATGGGGCTTTTCTTTAGGCTTCTCTGGTTTTGTTGTAGAGTATTTGAAGAGAGAGGCGCCCGCTGACAGACGAGTGATTTCAGGCACTTGTGTTGTTGTTCTCTGTGAGGGGCCGCGCCATATCTGTTTCCCAAACACACCACAGAGGTCTATTGTCGTACACAAATGAATGGCTTTTTCTGGAAACTTAGCTCCTTCCCCATTATGATTATTGGTAAAGTTTTGTACAAGGAAAATGACAGATCCAAACCAAATAGCCAGTGTCTATTTTTTTCCTTCTGCGTGTGTGTGTGTATTTTTTTTTTGTCTTGGACTGCAAATACACTCAAAAGCTCGAAGAGAAGAAAAAAATTCTACTGTATAGGTTGTTATTGTTTTTGATGAGCTGTAAGATAACTTTTGGACTCTCACAATGTTGAATTAAAGTTACCTCTTGTCTGTGACTTTGTCCGCATTTTTATTATTATTCATCAAGAGCTAATTTTGGATGCCTGCACTGGTTACTAATTGAACCTTAATGCTCATGCTGCTAAAACTAACATTGTACAGCACCATGCTATGTGCTAAAAGTTTCCCACGCTGCATGAATCGCAGCTGGGTCATCCCGGAAGGGCAATTTCTCCAACTATGGTCCTCTATCAACGTTTATGTCTTTTGTCCCGCGAATGTGTTTTTGCAGTTTTTCCTCATGCAGCGTTTTAGACAATGGGATGTCATTCATCTTTGTGAACTATGGGCATGTGAAGCACCTGAGACTCTACATGGGCATTGTATGAATTGAATCTTAATTGTGGCTACTCCAACTTGCTCACACATTCCCAAAAAAACGGCAAACTGAAAACTCTGAATGGTAACGTGAATGGCTGTTTGTCTTTGTGTACCTGGTGTAGCTTGACTTTCGCCCAAAGTCAGCTGCTGTACATTCCATCTCACCCACAACCCCAATGAGGATAAGCATTTTTGTGAACTGGGAGATCAATTGAATTACTTAATTATTATATTTATAATGCTATACGAGTAGGCATTTAAATCATTGCACTTTATTTTCATCATTACTGTAAGCTAACTTTATAGTGGCTTGACAAAAGCAAAAAGTTCAAATCAGGATTGTGGAGCCCAAAGCATAATTTAAAAAAACAAACATTCATAAAACAAATAAATACAAAACAGAGTCATGTGATATTTATTTCTACTAAGGGTGCTACATACATTATTGTTTATTATTATAATTATTATAATAGTTTTTTAAGTATGGTGGCTTGCGATAGATACACAGTGCTATACTAATGCAATTAAATGGAGCACCAACAAAGAAATCTATTTATTATGAACATTCGTCGTGGTATTTTCTAGGCTTTTGAAGAGGAGCTATCATCTGCTGAATCAGGCTGACAAAATGGAAAAGGAGTTGCAGGGACTACGCAATTCCTCAAGTTAAGAACAAGTCTGTATCCCTTGCCCCTTCTCTCTCTAATGAATCAAATTCATCAATGCATTAGCGATGGCATGGTGAACATGGTTAGCCTGACAAGTTTCCTCCTAAACATATTAGTTAATGATGATTCCGAGGTTTTTAATTGCAAACGCACCAGCCCACCATAATTGAGTCATCATTTGCATAGCCGGTCATCAGCAGAAAATTAATTCTTTTTATTTTTGCATATGTGATTTAGGGAGGCCACGATTGGATTACTTTAGCGGATCCTGGGATTCTGCTGACCTCCGAGTGTTGCGGGGTCTCCGTGGTAACTGGAGGCTTCCGTAGCGCCCGGGGAGGCAAACCTGGAAGTGGTGATGACGGAAGGATTTGTAAACACTGCGTGCAGTCTTTAATCGCTTGCAGGTTTATAATTGTGCAGAGCTGTATATCTAATAAGAGAGTTGATAGTTTTGCTGACAAACCCTAAAGTGTGTGCATGAATTAGCTGTAAGAGGTAGAATATTGAATTACCGAGGTGACTACATGCAGAGGAAAAGCCTAATGCGTTTGATTAGCGTGCCAAGCATCAACACGCGGCTCAAGGGACTCTCCAAATGCGCGCAGACTCACACACACGGCATCCAAGCAGACACACACACACACACGCACAGCATCCAAGCAGACACACATTCAAACACATAAATCATAAATACACCAAGACAAAAGGTGATGCCATTTGGCTCCAGCTTTGCAGGTCCGGATAGAGTGGTCAGTGCGGAGGAGGACAATAGGAGTGGGCGGCCCAGGGCAGACCCTCAGCAGCCTCTGGAGACTTTGCATTCAAAGAAACTATTCCTGGAGAACTGGAGGCGCCAACAGCCTCAGTGCACATCAAGAGTGGTGCTGCTCAGGAGTTTCTGTCCTACTAGTTTCCTAATGAAATATAATAATGCACATACTGTATTCCCCACCATCTCGCACATTCTCCTCTCTGTATGGACACATGAAGAGAGAGGAAGGGTGGTGGAGAAGCGTATTTGAAAGCAAAAACTGGATTCCCCCATGGGGATCCTGCATAAAGAAAGGAAAGAAATGGAGAGGAGAGGACGGATGGGGGAGTAGTCGGGCGGGGGGCTTTGACAATGGAAGCAGAGCTAGTCAGTGAACAAAAAGACAAGGAATGAATATTAATAATATTCAGTATTGGAAAATAGCTACAATGGACAAAGCTGCATTCCTCATCACACTTGATAACTCTTATGAGCCCTTTTCCTCCAAACTGGCCAGGTTACAGGATGCTAAGGGTAATAACAGGATCCACCAGAATGAAATGAAGAGAATGGAATAAGTCGTTTGGAATAATAACTGTTTTACAGCAACAAATTAAATTCTCATATTACATCAGCCAATGAGACCAGCATTGCCTCGACACTGTATGTGCAGATGTAAAAGGCAAGCTGTATATGAATAATTAGATACCATACGGATGTGCCCTCATAAATGGGAGGGCACATGGAGACTTCAGCATCCTCCCACATTCCAGGAACGTGCATGTTCGATGAATTGAAACTGTCCGATGAGAAGTGAATGTGTAGTTTGTTGTGTCTTGCGATTGGCTGGTCACCAGTCCAGGGTATACCCGCCTCTGCCACAAAGTCAACTGGGTTGAAGCTCACTGGTTGCCTGAATGAGTACAAACGCTACAGAAAATGAATACTTCCAAAGATGTAAAGGTGAACAGCAGCAAGGATAGTGAGAAGCGTTGTACTTACCAATGAAACTATCAGTGAATTAATAGTCTGCACATGAGTACTTTGGAATGAAAAACAACAGCAGTATTACTTAAAAGCAGTTGAGGGACAATAATACATAAATAGAGAAAAACTAGATAGAGCACTTTTGTACAGTGCATGTGAGCAGATGTGAATAAAAACAGCAAGGCAGTGCGCTTGCAAATGACAAGTTAATTTAAATCAGCAATATGAAACATATCGTGTGTGCAGATGGCATGGTCCGAATAATTAATTGTCGATGAGAACTGCTAAATAAAAAGTGAAAATCTTGATATAGTGCTCCATATTTAACACTCCAGCATCAGGAACACTCCAAGCATATGTAATATTTATAAAAAACAAATAATAACAATCAAAAAGAGAAAAAAATGTAAGCCTGTGAGTACTACTATATTATCTGTCTACATGTCTTGCTCCACTGTTTGTGTTCAAATATCTGTTTCTTCTAAAACTGTACTGTACAGAATTGTTCAGTTTTGCCCAACAGCTCTACATTATTGAAGTGAGTTGAGTTCACTGCCACCATACTGTCCTAAGTTTGCTCTCACACATGACAGCTCCTATCTCAAAACTTGTATGTCAAGTCAGTCGCATCTTAAGGTGCAAGAAGACTTTCCACTGCAATGCGATGTGGATTGAGCATTCTGAACTGCGCTGTGGTCGCCAGACCACGCCACTGCTGCTGCCGAGAGGTGGCTCTAATGTGCATTTGCGGCTACAGAAAATGGTGCTTTTGCAGGTGCACACAACGCCATCCTACATCTGGCTGGCAGTAAGACAGAGCATGTATGAGCTCCGCGGCTACACGGCGGATGAGCGTGCACTCACATTTGAGGTTTGTGCTCTCACTTAGAAGAGTGTGTGGTCGTTTCCCACAGTAATTACGGCGGTGACTCTGTGTGTCTGTCTATGATCTGTGTGGTACCTGTCAGAGGGAAGCCGGCAGAGCACATGCTTTATACGCCTTGTAATTGCTACTGCTAATTTACTGTGCAGTGGTCTAATGAGTGGGGAGGGTGAGGGGCTGAGGTGTGTAATGGATGTTAGAGCGATCCAGATACAAAGATAGATTTTATCGTATATATAGAGCAGGAGGGAGAGGGGGAGCCCTGCAAAGTGGTGTGTGTGTGTTCAGCAAGCATGTTACACTTATCTTTATTGTTCTACTAAGGCAAAAAAACTCTTTTTCTTTCGATTTCTTTTCCATATGCATCCCCCTCAGCCAGCACATTAGACACGCTTTTTGTTATGTTGATTAATGATAAAAGCAAAAACCATAAATAATGTAGATTATTTATTCCATTCATTCAAATGCTAATTAGGGCTAGAAGCAGCTACCTCAGAGAGCGATAGGCCCTTTATTATTATATATTTTTTGTCTTCTTCTTTCTTCATCTGTTCCAGTACAGCTAGATAGGCCAAGTGACGGAGGCCCATATTAATGTCATTCACACTTTGAAGCACCAACGCTATCTTGTGATGGGGACACATCCAGCCTTCATTTTCCCCTAATGAGGTCGCGATAGAGGCCAGTGGTTTTCGGCACACGCGCACACACATGCGGGCACATTGGGTTTTTTCCTTTAGTCTGTGCGCTCTCGATGAACGCAGGATTGACAAGGTCCTCTTTGATTGATGCGCCGCGGTCCGTCCACATGTTCTACACCTCAGTCATTTAATTATGTTTCCTAAGCATCATTAAGTACCATTATTTTCGATCATATTCTAATGAGAGAGGTGGCCGGTCGCAGGACAAGCTAATTGGTGATTAATGTTGTGTATCAGTGAAAGACAACGCAAGATTGCTCATTTAATGACACAACGCTGTATTTAAGTGCTGAATATGGGAAAACGCAAACAAAGAAATTGAGACTTATCGGGATCGTGTCACATCCTCTGAATCTTCCTCCCATCCAATCACACACCCACCACCTTGCATTACTTTGAATTGTTGACCTCTTAGCCGCATTATGCACACTTATCGCGATAATGCCCAAAAACATAACTCAGCTGCTCCTCCAGATTATCCACTAATAACTAACTCAGTATTGATGCAGTGCGTCACAGCTACGCTCAAACACGAGAGCGTGCGCAAACACCGACACAAACATCTTCATGCGGTATTGATGTGGCGCGCGGCTGTAGGTGTTTCCATTTAAGGCAGTGCTTCTCAAATAGTGGGGCGCGCCCCCCTTGGGGGGCGCGGTGCTATTCCTGGGGGGGCGCGTGTGACCCTGGGGAACAGGCTTTTTTTTTGGCAGTACTAGAATAAAGTGTAATTGCGCGTTTACTACAGCAGGGGGCAGTGGCGCTCTCATTGTTACTTCTGTCACGTTTGCGACAGTGCAACATTTTACGATTTACAAGACAAGTTAGGATAGTCACGGTGGGGAGGGGGGGCGCGAATAGTTTTCTTCTTGCTAGGGGGGGGGCGTAACAGAAAATAATTGAGAAGCACTGATTTAAGGTCAGTCGATCGCCTTAAGTATGTAATGTAAGGAGGGGGGTCCGTAAACATGTCAAATTAGCAGTAATGAATGGGCAGGCGCCAGCAGGGGGAAGTGTCAGGGTGCAGGCTCAGGACAATATATTAGCCTGAGTTATCCTAGTGTGGCCCTCTCTAACACACACTGCGGCCATGCAGACACAGCGTGTAACCAGAGGGACCCATTCAGCGGTCACACTCTATGCTTTAATGGGGCCGCATGCCTGATTGGTGTCCTAAGACAAAAGTTCACTTGACAACAGAACGTTAGCAGGTGGGTGGTTCAAAACACTTAAAGAGCAAAGTTAAAAGATTGAGCGATACAACTAGGAGGTGGACAGAAACAAGAGACCTCCACCAAGGATTGTAATAGCTAAATGGGTTTAAAACATGCACAATTTCTTTTGGATAAAATGTGAGAAGATTCCACTCAACCAATTTTAATCACCAACTGTTTTGATGATTTCTCCCCATAAATTTTAAACGTCCGCTTTAGCTGCCCTTTTTTTTTATAAAAATGTTTCGAGATGCGAGTGACGGGTTTTTCAAGATACAAACCGTTACAATACAAACCATTGCTCAAAGATTTGGGATACAAGCACTGTGAACTCTATTCAGCTCACTTCACAAACAGCACCGTTTTGACAACTCGTGAACAATTCTTCAAAAAAGAGGCCTCCAGCTCTTATGCTGCTCCCGGTTAAAGCTTACTATGAAAATAAATAAAAAACAAAGACCATTCCCGCATATTTAAAACAACCGCATAGCGTTACCGCAATAAAGGCTTTTCAGCCTAATGCTCACAAACAAAGCAAAATGTCAAAGACAAAAATAAGCAATGGTGTTCCGCCCTGAAATGGTCCGCGGGCACAACAGACTAACAAATAGCAATGGCATTGCACCCTGAATTTGTCATAGGGCTAGACAAACATCCATTCACACTCACCTGCAGACAGTTTAAAGTGACAAACGAATCACTCTTGCATGTTTTTCAAATGTGTAAGGAAACCTGAAGAAAATCTACAGAAGTACAGGAAAACTATGCAAATTCCACACAGCAAAGTAGGAGCCCAGATCTGAACCCTCAGTTTCCATACTCTGAGGCAGATGTGCTGACTAGTCGTCCGTCATGCTCCTTTTAATGTTTTATATTCTAAGTTAATTATAGTATAGTATGTATAGTATAATTATACTATGTTTTTACAAAGTACATATAGTGCTCTTTTTATCGTTACACAAACAAATTAAAATAATGTTTTAGGGAGGACTGAAACAGATTAATGGCATTTCCCTTTACTTCCTTTTACTTAAACTGTGTATTCAAAGTTTACGGAACAAATTAACTGTGGCCGCTATATGTGTAGACGGCGCAGCTTCACTCGACTATAAAAATCTTTTATTTTTGTACGAGTGCAAGCCCTGTTTTGCTCATTTGGGAATTTGACAGGTACAGTGGGGCAAAAAAGTATTTAGTCAGCCAACAATTGTGCAAGTTCTCCCGCTTACAAGATGAGAGATGCCTGTAATTTTCATCATAGATACACTTCATCGATGAGAGACAAAAGGAAAAAAAAACGGAAAATCGCATTGTCTGATTTTTAAGGAATTTATTTGTGAATTATGGTGGAAAATAAGTATTTGGTCAATAACAAAAGTTCATATTGATACTTTGTTATATACTCTTTGTCGGCGATTACAGAGGTCAAACGTCTTCACAAGGTTTTCACTCACCCTTGCTGGTATTTTGGCCCATTCCTCCTAAAATTCAGGAGACGTAGTCCTTTACTTGGCAGAGGAAGAAACTGATTTCTGGAGTCCATGAGATCAAAGTGCGCAGTCCATTAATGTAGAATTTCGTGCAGACTTTCATGGGCAGACAATGTGAAATTGGCCTTGGATATTTCAGAGCTGTTAAGTCGGCACTTGGAGATTACCGTGCGCCTGACCATTTGACCAAATGAAAAACAATATCGACAAGGTATTTATGGCCAATGTTCTGCTTCAGGCCTGTCGGCAAAGCCAGACGACTGCCAAACAACTCCAGAATAACTGAAGAATGGCATGTTCCGTCCATAGATTAGAGATTTCAAAATGATAAAAAAGCACTGATCAATCCATCCCTGAACTTCCCCACCCCCGGGGATCGATAAAGTTTCAATCAAAATCAAACCTAAATTTGTTCAATGGCCCGGGTTGTCCAATACTTCCAAGTTTCCATCACAACATTGTTTTGTTTTTTTCACCCCCAAATATAATATACTGTAATCGTTAGAGCAAATGAATTGCTAGTAGAATATTAAAAGATCACTTGGTTTGCGAAAGATGATGTAAAATGTTGAGACTTTTATTGTGGCAGGGAGAATACTATGAGTTCTATGATGAGTTTTGCTCTGGTACTCCTCTGTTTAGAATCTGGTCGTTTCACGTATTCATGCTGCAATGTCTACATAAGTGTATAAAGGCCCATTTCCAGCAACCATCCCTCCAGTATTCTAATGGTCCATTGTGTTTGCTAATTGTGTCAGAAGGCTAATGGATGATTAGAAACCCCTTCAAAACCCTTGTGCAATTAATTTATTAGTTTTTTTTTTAAATTGTCTGGGTATACATGGTTAGTTCTCTGGGAGTAAAGTCCAGTTCTTCTCTTTCGAATCAATGGCCGTATTTCACTGTTTACAATATTCCAGGCATACTGGACGGATAAAATAAACAACTTGACTGTGCTGTCGTTATGTTTTGAGTGGTTGCGGCTACTTCCTGTTTGTGACATGTTGACACACCCATTCAGTCTCTTCCCTTAACAAGTAGTTTCAAGAACAGCTGTTAGCAATAACCTGGCAGAATATCATTGCAACACAATACTTTTTAATCCCAGATTCCCACGCCGTCCGTAATTTATGACAGGTCGTCATTAAAAAACAGACCCTGCTCGTTACCCCATTGCTTCCACAAGGTGGCACTCATTATTTCCTACTTTAAATTATTTACTCCCCTAATTTACCATATTTCTTGCAGAGATACCACATGTGATCGGCCTTTAATTTTGTATCGGGGTCCTTTGGTGGCCTGGGCGCCTGCTCATGACACCACTCTAAACTGTGTGTCAAGTGTGGGTAAAGGTGGCCCATATATTTTGTGTACTCCCAAACCTTGAAGATTACAGCACTGGCATCCTGGGGCAAGGCAAGCAAATCCATGGTCACTTCAACAGCGAAAAGAGAAAATCAATTCCTATATTGGTATTTTTATCTGGATTTGCTCCCAACTCAAATGGGTTTTTGGTCATTTGGTGGAGGTAATAAACACACACTCACGATTACCTCCCTACTCTTGGATCGACTCAGGTAGAAATCCGGCTTGATACATCAAAAGCCCATGACAGGAGTTTGTACACCCACAAAAACAACAAATAAACAAACCCACAGCGAGGATAACTTCCTTGGCCAAGGTAAAAATAAAGAAAAATAACTGACCGCTATATGGCTAAGAAGGTAGAGAAAGCAAACCTAGGTATTTATTTTTTCTTGTTCGTGTTGAAACAGGAAAAGGACCTCTAGTTTAATAAACCATGAATCCTTTCACAGAGTTTGTATGTTATTCTTCGGCGAAACAGATATGTGGGGAAGGAATGAGAGAGCGAGGGAAAGAGTAACAGAAAGCAGCGGGGGTGGGGTGGAGGAGAGATATGTATGTCGCAACCATCTGAATGTGCTTTTCCCTCTCTCTCCATTGCACACACATCATTTCCAGGCTGTATGTTAGTTTTGGGTTGAAAAGTGAGGGGTGGAAGTGGAGAGAGTGTGGGGTGGGGTAGTGGTGGGGGGGTTACACATCCTTCTTGGTCCAGCCTGGGAGCGAACAAGCATAAATGAGAAGTAAAAGATCCACTTCCCATCTGCAAATGATTAAACCTCTCTCCTCTTCCACTCCACTTTTGACACTTTGACACACCAAAATTGCTCTGTAACATATTTGCTGCACAATTGGCTTCACCACAACAGTGCTTGTGTACATCTTCAGCGTGAATCCCTGCGCGATGCATACTTAACCAAAAGGCGGCTCCGATTTGGAGGATTCCTTTGACCCTTGCATCCATGGAGGAAATGGTGATAAATAAACATGTACACAAGTGTCTGTGTAAGTTGTCTCTTTGGCCCCCTCACTCCCACTCACCCCTCGCTTTCCCTCGCCTTCCTGTAACAAAGGTTACATTGATCATGTTTCTAAAAGAGGCTCTGTATTTCCACGCAGCTCGGCCTGTGATATGTTTTTCTTGGCAACTCGGACTTCTACTTTTGTCATTCACTCAGCATATTTTAACAAATTAGAAACATTAGAAACCAGGATCGCCACGATGTTTTGGTTTAGGTTTGAAACTCTTACGGTCCCCACAATTATATTTCAAAACACGGCTGGATTGTTTGACAGCTGAGCGGAACAAAACCCTAAAACAACTTTTTCATGAGAACCACATGGAGTTGCAATTAGAACTCAGTGTGATGATGACAATGTGTGTTCGCGCCGGTTCATTTGCTTTCGTGTGCAAAGTGACGCAGCGTCCAGGTTGGAGGTCAATGCGCACGTACGCCGCTCACCTTTTTAAATGTGCATGTGTGTGTCGTCCAGCGCGCGTGTGTGCGTGTGTGTGTGTGTGTGTGTGTGTGTGTGTGTGTGTGTGTGTGTGTGTGTGTGTGTGTGTGTGTGTGCGCAAGGGACAAAGGGACACAGTGCTCCACATAACATTACAGATGGCTGTTGTGAGTGGTTGTGACAGTGAAAGCGGGTGAGTTCCCACTCCATGCAGATGTACTCTGAGTGACCTTACAAAGTAAAACAGCCCCCCCTCTTGCGTCTCCCTCTCACTCTGGCACACACTGTCAATTCTCACTCAGCCCTTGCGGGCCACTAAAACTTGTTTCCTGAGCCAGGAATACATCAAGGGCCAGGAATATATAAGCAGTGAGCCGAGGAGATGCATAGCAAGGGTCCAGGAAAGCAAAACTTGGACTAAATAAATATTGGACTGAAGGATTAGTAGCATTTGCCACCTATAAAAGCAAGACAAGTATGCCAGCCTGCGTTAACGATCACATGATCCGACTTTACCTCCATTGTCTCTTTTTTTTTTGTACACCAAAAACATTTCATCACATTTACTTTGTGGATTGAAACAGGCAAAGTAGAAATAACTTCCCTTTGCTTAACAATCGTCTCCTTCCTTTTACTGACTATATAAATGATCGGGTGGGGAAAGGAGGATAAAAGGGCAAGCATTGGTAATTGATGCGGGTTAGCAACCAACCTCAACACATAAAAATGATATTAAAGCTTCAAATTGGGTGAATTTCTGATGACTTGATAACCCAACATGTATTGGACATCAAAGATGGGGTAACCTAGTTAAAACTTTAGTATTTCAATGGAATAATCATTGACAGCCAGCCATTAACTTTTGTAATGAAGATTTTTGTGGCCTGTATCAGGCTTTCATATACAAAGACTGATGATGACTCACCACAGGACACTCTTTGGCTTTGTTTCCATTACATAGTTATATTTAATACGTATGTCGTGGTTTCTATTTTTTAAATAAAGTAAAATGCATGTCATACTCCTTACAAAGTGGAACCTCTAAAGTTATTAAATTCATAACAGAACCAAAACTTAACATGGGAAAACATACCTCTAAAGTCAAGTAAAAACAAAACTGACATGCCTCAGCTCAGACCGTCGGCGGACCAACTCTGTGTGCTTTGCTTTTGTGGTTGTTCTGTTAAAATTTTATTTTGAAAATCCAAACAAATCAGCGGTGGATCAATTCTTATTATGTGGATGCATGCATAAATGCATAAAACATGTTTCGTAATCCTAAGGAAGATGTTTTTTATATTGTTTTATACTAGTGTTTATGTATGTAATTGATGATTATTTATTAAATGGCTAGTATATGCAACTGGTGTGAGCCAATGTTCTGTGACCTGTGGGGCAGTTATAACTGCGCCCCATGAACTCTGCCTGACGACAAGTTGTTGCGCAATTATGACATGAAAATAAATCTGAGCAATTCCGTTGGATCGTTCCATCACAATCTTAGATAAATGGGGTCTGTGAAATCTCAGAACAATGTAGGAATTCTAAAAGCTGTGATAGTGTAGTCTAATTTTCCAAGTATGTTGGAGTCGGTTCCTGGCATTTTTTTTTCATATGAAAGGCCACTTTCAATGAAATTTATTACGCTTCCCTCCTAAATGTTTGTCGTAAATCTTGCCAAATGAATGAATAAAATTAATCTGGAATGCTATTAATGAAGCTTGAGTCAAAAGGGAAAAGTCCCCAGCTTTCTGAATGAAACGTTTTTACAAAAAGCCCTGCTGACTTCTGTCTTTTCGTTTGGAAAAACAAATGTATTTTCAAGGGCTTCCGTTCTGCAGCATTCCTCTCTGCTTTCTCTGATGTTCAAGCTGATTTTGATTTTCACTTTTGCTTGCTCATTCTTTTTTCGTCTTCCTTTGAGCCAGTGGTAGATTGTGAAACAACAAGAATGTGTTTTAATCTCGTGTGGTCTGAGCCGGCACATTTGCTTTCAATTTGATTTGATTTTGGAAAAGACATCCATGGGAGAGTGAATGATGGCTGCATGATGGTTCACATGTAAAATCTTGAACCAAGGCCAGGTCATGTAGTCCCTGTTGTACAGAGGCTTTCTGCTTTATTTCTTTCACGTCCACTCCTCTTCTGGTTCTGTCCAAACAAAGTCACCTGGCTGTGTATTGTGGGAGATTGTAAAGTTTTCATTGAGCCCATGTGGAAGTGATTTAGCCGTAATCTCCAGTAATTGTGACTGTAACACAGAAACAGGCTGGAACACATGGGCCTCCTATTTTTCTTCAGGGTCACGACAGGCTTATCTCAATATTTAGCGTTTTGCCTGATTGAGTTATCATATCACATTTGCTGTTAAGAGCTGAGTGATGTCAACAAATGTAACCAGAGAGCATGAAATGTTGCTTTAAATCAGGTTGCCGTTTGAAGGGAGCGCACACAGCCATGTCAGTACGTCCCCAGTGAGTCTCAACTTTTTAAAATGCATGATATTTAAGGCCGCTGTGGAGATGTTTGACTAAAATACTTGTGAAAAAAAGCCTTCACCATTAGTCTGTGACCTATCCTAGATTTCAACTCAGTGTTACCCCTGACACGCACACACGCACGGACAGAAAAGGGACACTCTGCTGAGGTGCAAATGGTTTGTCTCTACGCATCAATGAAGCAACATTGCTCCCTCACCTTCTCTCTACCCTGCCTGCTCCTTCTTGACTCTGTCCATCAAAACTCCACCTCAGTCACCTCTGTCTCCTTATAGCGTTGTCTTTCCCTCACTTTAACAGCGGTTCATCATGGGCAGGGCAAAGGGGTTGTAGGATTTCAAAAGAAGAAATAAATATGCTGTTGGAGTTAAGCAGAAACGGTCGTAATAAAAACACCTTTTTAGGAGTCCTTGTGAGTCAAATTGTTTGCTATGAGGTTTCCAAGGCTGACCGCATTGCTATTTTTTATTCTTTTTAATATTTATATGATTCCGCTTGGGGACATAATACGTAAATATAATATTAGTTTTCAATGCTATGCGGATGACACCCAATTATATATGCCGTTATCGATGACAGATCCGCGGGATTGTTGTAATCTTGAGAAGTGCCTTGCGGAGATCAAGCAATGGATGTCTCTCAACTTCCTTCGTCTTAACCCAGATAAAACTGAGATGTTGATAATTGGTCCAACTCGTTATCAACACTTATTCAAGGAAACCGCTATAACTATAGATAACCGTACTATCACTCAAAGCGATACTGTAACTAATCTCGGGGTAATATTTGACCAAACTCTCTCCTTTCAAAAGCACATTAAGAATATAACCAGAAATGTGTTTTTTCACCTTCGTAATATTGCAAAGATTCGTCCGATCCTCTCGACCGGTGATGCGGAAACTATTATACATGCGTTCGTCACGTCGCGCCTGGACTACTGTAATGTACTATTTTCGGGTCTTCCTAAGTCCCGCATCAAAAGTCTACAGTTAGTACAAAATGCCGCTGCAAGGCTGCTCTCTCGGACAAGAAAATTTGATCACATTACCCCAATACTAGCCAACTTACATTGGCTCCCGGTCCATTTAAGATGTGACTTCAAGGTTCTTCTATTAACCTATAAATCGCTGCATGGCTTAGCGCCTTCATATCTCGTCGACCTAGTTGTTCCTTATGTTCCGTCTCGTAACCTTCGTTCGCAAAACGCTACCCTTTTAGCGACACCGAGGGCTAAGAAAATGTCTGCAGGCTCTAGAGCATTTTCTATTCGGGCTCCAGAGCTTTGGAATGCCCTACCAATGGATATTAGGACTGCTACCTCAGTAGAAACATTTAAGACACGTTTAAAGACACATTTCTATGACATGGCCTTTAACTAACCTGTAGTGGCCGATTCGGCTGGAGTTTGTTTTCTCTCCCTCTCCACCCCCTCCCTCCCCCCTCCCCGGCCGGGGAGGTGGTTAGGTTGCACCCATGCTGACAGCGGCTATCTGGATTCTCGTGGGCCAATTCAGAAAAGGGGAACTGCAGCTCAACCTCCTCGAAGAGCACTGCCAGGACAATTGAGGGCTCCTTCGGCAGCCCTCTGCTGTGACATGGACATCCACTTTTTATTTAATTGATTTTTATGTTGTATCATTTGCGCCCTCTCTGCATCCATTTCAACCTGGTGATCCTGAAAGGGGGATCCTTCCATCTGTGGTCCCTTCTCAAGGTTTCTCATTTTCCCCTGCTAGGGGTTTTTAAGTTTTTCCTTGCCCTTTTGGGAGCTTAAGATCAGGGGATGCTTTGAGAATAATTGTCAATTTCTGTCTATGTGAAGCCCTTTGAGACTGCTTGTGATTTGGGGCTATACAAATAAACTTGACTTGACTTGACTTGACTATTTTAGTCACCAAACCCTGTTTATCAAAGGGATACATTCCAGAGCCACATATAAAGGTAAAAGAGCCACACATATGTAAGACTACCACATACTGTATGCGGAATTAGCAGCATCTGTAAAGCACATTTTTTAATTGTACAAGCTGGGAAATAAAAGGTTCAAACTGATATCCTTTTGTGTTACAGTAACACTCCATTATGAAGAAGCCATGCTACCCATGTAGCAGCCGTTTACAGTGCACGTTATGTGGAGTGCACAGTGAGCGGCCGTGGTTTTGTTCAGAGACTCTGAGAGGGGATGGATTAGTGAAGTGAGACTATATTCAAGTTTTGCTAGCAGTTGTAAAACTGCAAACACAAAAAGCAGCAACATATACTGTACATTTATAGGTGTTGCTGCAACTTCTTTGCTGTTTAGCACTCCAAATTGCCCGTAAGTGTGATTGTGAGTGTAAATGGCTATTTGTCTATGTGTGCCCTGCGATTAGCTGGCGACCAATACAAGGTGTACCCCGCCTAACGCCCAAAAGACTGTTGGGAGAGGCTCCAGCTTGCCCGCGACCTTTGTGAGGATGATGAGTGAATGAACGACGTGCATTCTGTCTGCTCTGCGGGAACATCTACTCTTATTGGAGCTTATGATATTCTGCGATATCTGACTCTTTTATGGCTCCTAATTTTGCCGTAACTCTTCCATTAGAGATCAGTGCTAGCTGGTATGTTGCAGCACAACTTGGTACTGCACTCAAGGCGTGCAACTCCAAATTCTGTCACTGCCTGTCACTTTTGACAGGGGATACATTCCATGATCCCCTTCAGTCAGTGAATTCCCATGAAATAGAAGTAATTTACACACAACTTTAACTTTTGGACCCTTACTCTTAGTAGATTGACGCCTGTGCGCTGATATAAAAATTCTACAGTGTAAAGTGCTTTGTTCGAGCCTTTCTGGCTGTTCCGGCACACAACGTTGCCTCGCCCCAGACTCATTTGACTGTTAACAGCTCAATGTAAAAAAACGTCATTTTTTTGGCCAGGACAATACTTTAGTTTTGCATATTTGTGAATTTTTGCCTCACTGCGAGTTCCTGCCGCACCCCCAAGTGCATCTGCAAATTGTTTACAAAAAGTAGACTAGATATTAGACTCCATCAGAGCAGATATAACTAGTGGCGGAGCTGGTGAGAAACCCCATCAAGTCTGTGTTTATAATGTCAAACTCGAGTGCACTGTGCACCGACCACCCTGATTTTGATGCAAATGAGGGATGCCCCTAGGATTGGAAGGGAAAAGGCTACCGTAATTTTCGGACTATAAGTCGCGTTTTATTTCATAGTTTGGGTGGGGGTGCGATTTATAATAAGGAGTGACTTATATGTGTTTTCTTTCAAAGATTTTCAAAAATGTTAAAAAAAAAAAAAAGTGAAACCGCAATCAACGAACCGCGATGTAGCAAGGGATTACTGTAATTTGAATTTCAAGTGACGTCAGCAGCGCGACGCGGCATGGTGCGGCGGTTGTTTACATAAAGGACAAAGATTGATCACGGGATGACGAAGATGACGAAGGGCCCCACGTACTACCGGCATCATTAGCGGCTTTGTTTCTAAGTGACACGGCGGACGAAGAGTTTGAAGGATTTAAGGATTTGGAGTGACACAGAGGGTTTGAAAAACTATTATGGCTTTTACCCACGCCCGGTCCTACTCTAAGGAGCTCTCTTTCACCACCGTGGATTAAAGTCAGGGGCCGGCGCTCGGCCGGGTGGCTGTCCAGGGACGGTGGATGGGGCTCGGACATGGCTTTTACGCACGCCTGGTTCTACTCTAGGGAGCTCGCTTTCACCTCCGTGGATGGAAATTGACGGCCGGCGCTCGGCCGGGTGGCTGTCCGGGGACGGTAGATGGGGCTTGGTCATGGCTTTTACGCATGCCCGGTCCCATTCTATGGATCTCTCTTCCACTTCCGTGGCTGGAAGTCCACGCCGCCACACGCCTGGAAGTTTATTTTGTTAAATAAAGAGCCGTTTACCAAACCCACATCTTTCCTTGTACTTTGTTAAGGCTACAATATAGTTATATACTAGATCTGTGGAATAACGACGAGGCTGACGTCAGGGCTCACGCGCGGCGTTGTTGACAAAGGACAAGGAATTTGATCGATGGATTTAATAATTTAGAGTGCAAAGATGGTTTGATAATATTATTGCTTATATAATAGTTATTTGATTTCTAATTTATATATCGTTATGTGGGCCTGTGGAATATTTTGAAGTGCAAGCGCCGTCAGCGGCGCGCACCCATTGTTGACAAAGGACGATCGATGGATTTAATGAATTGGATTGACACAGATGGTTTTATTAACGTGTTATTTATGTAATAGTTTTTTGAATAACTCTGAATTTTACGTCAGGGCCGTTCTCAGCTCTTCGTTTGTGTTTATGTCACGCTAGCATACCTAGCGTTTAGCCTGTTGTTGCTCGTTCATGACTGTTCTTGGTGTTGGATTTTGTCGAATAAATTGCCCCCCAAAATGCGACTTATACTCCGGAGCGACTTTTATATGTTTTTTTTTTCACTTTTTGGGGCATTTTATGGCTGATGCGACTTGTACTCCGGAGCGACTTATGGTCCAAAAATGACGGTACTTCCGTCCCACGATAATGTACAAAACCGCAAATGTCAGGCTATGCCCAATCCTACAGGTGCAAAGGCTAGCAAAAAAAGAAAACTCTACCCATGCGCACAGTTTGCACTTTGTGTTAGATTTGTGCTGGGAAGGAAAATAGGGGCTTGAAAATGCAAAATACATGAACACATTGAACATCTTTTCTGCAATATAGCAAGAGCAAAACGATGATGTCACTGTATTCCATTTCAAATTGTCATTTACATTATATTTCTATTAACAAACGTGATGTGATATCATAACTGCCTTTGGTGAGAGGTGGCGACACCTGGGAAAATAGCCAGTAAAATACTGCAGGGATCACAGGTTATGGAGCTCAAATACTTAATGCCACTGTTCTTCAACAGTGCATCATGTCTTCCATTTTTTCATGAGCCCTGTGGCCCCCACACGTTCTCTCACATGTGCTGATGAATGCGTAATCTTGTTGCATAGCGTGCAGTCATCCTTGTCCATGTTTGATAATGACTCTTTTGATTCTTCCATTCCAGTGCTGTGGCGAATGACAAGGACATGGAGCTTGAAGCCATGCAGTTATCATATAGAACACATCAAGTGCGAAGCCACAAAGCCTACAAGTGATTAAAACCTGTCAACTCAGGGTTACTTCATCACAATCATTAGTCTTTTCTTGTCCTACCTTCTGGCTGTAAAAACCCACAGAGCCTTACACCTCCCTGCGTGTTAATAATATTCACTCTGCCTCTGATACATTAGCCAGTGAATGATAGGGCAAAGCCCCGGCCTAATTGCTTTCTTCTTGTAAAGTCTCAATTCATTTTTGCTGAGGAGACACGGCGATGTGTGCCTGTGCGCATACACACACAAAAACGCACACAGACATGCGCACATACACATTGACACACACACACACACAATACATGCACATGTGCAGTCTTCTGGCCTCCCCCCACCATCCCATGCATCCTCAGCCCCATCCATCATAAAACAGCATTGGGGAAGGTGGGGCTACGTGTGTGTAAGTGTAAGTGTGCGTGAGATTGGTGTGTGTATGCGTGCCTGTGTGTGTGTGTGCGCTGCGTAAGTGCGCGTGTGCGCGTGTGTGTGTGTGTGTGTGTGTGCGTGCATGCGTATGTGTGCGTGTGTGCGTGTGTGTGTTGGCTGGAAAAAGAAAAAGAGAAAGAAGCTGAGAGCAGAGGAGCTCTGATTAACGACACAGAGAAGGGGTCCCAGTGGAGCATGGCTGGGGAGGGGGGGGGGGTGGGGGGCAAAACTATCTATGGCCAGTTGAGAGAGTAAGAGAAAGAGAGAGGGAGGGGGGGTAGCAAGGATGGGAGGGAATCTGTTTTCTTTTCATATGTTTCATTAAGGGAATTCGCACTCGCATGAAACTTGTCGTATCCATCATTCCATTCATCACTAGTGCAGTAAGGCCTCTCCTCTCTTACCTGCACTATCGTCATTCTGTATTTGACACACACACGTCTGATGAAATCCTCTCCTCTACCCTGCCTTATGATTGCGGCGGAGTGGCAGGCCCGAGGCTTGTGTCTATAGTTTTGTCAGCAGAGGAAAGAGTGTTGCCAGAGCGTGGGCCATCACCTCTCCCTGATTGCACATGAGAGTAAAGGTAATGGAGGTGTAATAGCGCCTTAAGTACCCTGCTCTCACTGACACTGCCTGTATAGCATTACCCCTTTAAACTAGATGTGCGAATGAGAGGATGTGGGCATTGGCATATGTCCATGTTAAATTTGGGTGTGTGTTTGTGTGTGTGTGCGTGTGTGTGTTTGCGTGTGTGTGTGTGTGTGTGCGTGCGTGCGTGCGTGCGTGCGTGCGTGCGTACACGCGTGCATGCGTGCGTGCGTGTGTCTACTGTGCAGTGAATCAGAAAAGACTTTCCATGCCTGTGTGTGTTTGAGCGCACACATGCGTGTGTAAGTGCGTGTGAGTGTCTGTGCTCCAAGACATTTGACGGAGGTTTGTTTTGTTTTCCCAGCGGGTCGCCTGAGCGGCGGCGATCAAAGAGAAAGATGGAGGTTAACTGACCAGACCTGAGAAGCTCCACAGAGGGACCTGAGGGACTCGCCTCTGTTAGCCCAGGTAGCAATCATCTGACACACACGCACAATCAGCACAGCAAGGGAGGATGACCCAGGGGAGTTTGAAGATCTGTTCGGTCCAAACTAACTTTGTCATTTCATTCATAAAGCCATAGCCCTTCACACAGGACACGCGCACCACAAAATAAATTTGTCGCATCTCCTGCCGCAAAAAAAATGTTCGCAATTCCGATAAAGTAAGTATGAATTTGATTTTGACGGTCCCTGGAGCCCAAGCCAATGAGTAGTATTTTGGTTAAAAAAATAGACACTATTCCGGTGTCTATCTCAAAGTAACGACATATGCACGCCCGAGGACAGAGTGCCGCATTTCTTTCTGGAAGTTAAGTTGGAAGTTCTCAAAAAAGAATGCAAGAGAAAAGAAAGTGTGTTCAAGTGTTTGAGTTGCAGGAGTGTGTGTGTGTTTTGTTAGTGAGTGTGTATGTGTGCGTGCGTGCGTGCGTGTTTGAAAATGAATGAGAGATAACCATCAGAGGCAGCTGCTGTGGTGAAGAGAGACAGCAACCACCAGCTAGAAGTTTTCTTACAAACGACATTGACGACTTGTTGATTCAACGGATGCTTGAATATACCACATATAGTAGAAGTGGTTTCAAAGCTTTGTAAGAGCTTTCATGCAATTATATGAATGAAAAGCAGGTAGTAAATCTAATAAATGAAATTGTTCTCTTAAAATGAGCTAGATATGGTCTCTCAAATGTTTTGCAACCAATCTTGTCACAACTTATATTGTGCTGCATTATACTATACGATACACAGTGCAAATGGCATTCATTGTAAAATGGTACACCTCTTTACTCCATATAGTATGTAACATTATGATTATTGATAAGCTATTTCATTAAGTCTACATTATGCCCTAGTTTTTTAAATGATGATGACATTATCAAATGAAGATAAAAATTTGTTGTTGCTTTCGTGAGTGAGTAACTAGGTAGTTCATAGCTTGTTGTTATTACAAGTGTATTACAAGTTACTGCACCTATGTATATGGCTTCCATAGATTATTTTTCTATCAAATCCTAAATGGACTTTAATGACACATATAGTGGACTGCCATTTATAACAAGGTATAACTTCCAGACTCGCGGGCAATAGGTGATCATGTGAATAAAACATGTGATATGGTTTTAGCCAAGTCACTGATGTGTAGGTTCAGTTCCCACTCAGTGATGATGTGTGTCAAGAAAAGCAAGGCTGCTATAGGCAACCACTTTCAAATACAGGCAAGAGGATGTGCCCTGCTCTGAGGTGAACACCAAGAAAATCAAGTGCAGTGTGAAAGGGCCTTTCAAATTATTAAAACAAAGTTAAACTCCTTCAAAAGCAAGCCTGGGCAAGTACATCTCTGGGTCCACATCAGGCCTATTCACAGTTGCTGATTGGCCTTAAAAGTGACCACAATGTCAGAAAGAAACATAAACTATCCAATGCTTTGAAAGTTGTACTTTTGTATTATGTGCACATGTGGGTACGCTGATACAAGCAAGGTAGCGAGCAAGACTACAATGTGTGTTGCCAACTTTTCGCTATATTTCATGACTTTTCCGACCTCTCCCGCAACTAATTTTCCCAAACAGAGACTAGCATAAATTACAACAGTGGTCCTAATGTTAGCAATGAAAGGAAGAGACTTGACAACACTGTACGCAAATCTGCACTTTCATAAACCATATGTATTGGGTGTATTAAAAGTCATCAATGTCAATAAAATTTTACTTCCCACTTCTCTATATATTTGGTAGTCCTGATGAGTTCTCACAATCTCGAAGTGTCTTGGAAAACATTTGACGTGAATGACAGGAGCATGCTTGTGATTGGGAATTAGCGTTATTGTTTGTTCCCGAGTCTTAAAGTAAAGTTGTGTTTGGTCAAAATGTGTCATGGTGGTGTATGTGAGTCCACACTAAGCAGAACGCGGAAGAAGGAGGTAACAGAGCGATGGGGAGACTCGAGTGCAAATGAGCATTGCTATAAAGTTAGCATCTAAGGCAGGGGTGTCAAACTCATTTTTTTCGCGGGCCGCATTGTAGTCATAGCTTCTTTCGGAGGGCCATTATGATTGTCAACCCAAATAAATGTATGAGCACCTCATATTATATACAGTAAAAGCTACAAAACAAACTCGTTTTCAAATCAGACGAGTAAAAACTGGTCAAATATTGACAAATATATATATTATTAAAAGTGAAGACAATTTGCAATTCTAGTAATGACACACAAATTTGATGCACAATTAGTCTTCACGGGGCACATAAAACGATGTGGCGGGCCGTATCTGGCCCCCGGGCCTTGAGTTTGACACCGGTGATCTAAGGTGAAAGAAGGGAGCTTGACATATAACTGTACAATGTAAATGCATTTTCAAGTTAATAGGCAGGAAGGGTGCAGACTTTTCAAATGAAACTTTCATATTGGGGAGGTGACATGAACAACCTGCATTAGGCATATGCCGACTTAAAGTTGACAAGCAAAGACAAGCAACAGAATTGTTGTTAATGAACCCACAAGTGTTTCTACCGCAAATGTTGCTGCTCCTGCAAAACTTCAACAATACACACGATTATAAAACATTTTTGCTGGTCTTTGTGTTTGTATTTTAACGTTAATTATTCACAGCATTCCGAGTGTCTAAATTAATAAAGCGATGTAAATAATATATTGATATACTGTCTTCGACATGGTATTTTTTAAAATGACTAGTTCATTTTGCACTAATTGGGTAAATAAATGAATTGGAGCAACGAAAATAAGCGAGGAGCCATTTGGGAGCCGGTTCTTTTTAGAGCGCCAAACTGAAAGAACAGTCTCATGAAAAACTGTTGTAATTGATGTCACCTTTCTCTGGCTTGCACAATTCTCCAAATAAGAAGCAAGTGAAGTTTTCTGTTAAACTGACACATAAGACAAAATAGAATTAAACATTGGATAGAGTTTGTTGACTAACACCAAAATGTCCAACTAAACTCCATAAAAGGAGTAACTATGTCATGTTTTCTGCCTCTTCTGCTTGACTACACTGCATCACTTTTTCATTAGACCTCAATGTGGCCGGCATGTTCCAGCACAGCGTGGTCCACCAAAGGCAAACAATTCTATTTTAATTTTGATTTGAATAGCAATATTAAAAAACAGTAGTATACAAAAAATTGATGTGTTAATACATCCAAAAAGGTAATAAAAATCTTTAGAGGGGAATGCTCTGTTTTTACCGATTACAATTTTATGGAAGAATGTAAAAGAAAATGTGACGATGGAGTTAAGCTGGGACACTAATAACATTACAGCACTCATTTGTCATTGAAGGTAAAAGTGTTCTTATTTTGTTTTGGTTTGATACTATTAATGGTGTTAAATTTATTTTTAACTTCAGAGTTAAGAATGTTACTTTGGTGGGACTCAACGAAGGGAACGCAGTTGCAAGTTGACACACTGCGCGTTACTTTTGGCAATATCAACCTAACTTCTTACCAAATAAAGAGCATATAGTTCATCCTCACGGTGTCAAAGGATGTCAGATTGACCACACTTTTTAAGGTCCTCAAGTTTGAATGCAAAACATATTTAGCTCAACAACAAGTATCCCCTTACTCTTAAGTTAAATCTGATACTCTGACATTGAGAGACAGGTTGTTTGAGAATAGGTTAGAGTGTGTGTGCGTATGCGTGTGTGTGCGCGCGTGTGCGCGCGTGTGTGCGTGTGTGTGTGTGTGTGTGTAGCCCAGGATGCCGCTGCTGGGTAACATCTCTGTCAGGATGGCTTTGGTCCATCACCACCCCACTTTTACAAGCACACACACACCCACACACTCCATCAGCACCCGCTCAAGGCTCATCAGTCGCAATGGAGCACATGTGGCCGGAGTATTCTAAACAAAGCTTTATAAAGAGCTCAGCTAAGACGGTCAAATGTGACAGTCAGGCTACTAATGATGTGTAGAGACCGCTAAATACGACAGTGACAGACCAACGACCGGCACGCCATGCACACAAACATCTCACTCAAACACATGCGCGCATGTTTTCCTTTTGGCATGCATGGACAAACATTCACAATCACTGTGGAGGGGCGGAACATATGACCACTGGGACAAACACATACACACCTTGTGCCCAAGGGCATCTGTCCGCAGCCTAAGAGCTCCCAACTGTCGGAGAAAAAAAAAAAACAGCTCAATTAGCTCGGTGGAGGAACCAGCGAAATACATCCATAGACACATACACCGCCCACACACACACTCAGAAGTGCATTGATCCTTCCCAAGTCTGGGGCTCTAATTGGTGTGTAGATGATACTGTGAGAGTGTGGGATCCTTCAGGCAAGCAGAATGACTTCCACTGCTTTATTTTTCATTTTAAAGTTGAAATACACCCACAATTTTTCCCAGTCGCACTGTACCCTACCTGATATTCCTTTGGAGAGTCTTATCTTATCTCTCTGAGTGTCATCATTTTTCCTGTGCAAAGCAAACGGCGGAGACTTAAAATCTGAAACATTCCAATGCCATAAATATGTAATAGCTTGATAGGTTTGCTGAAGAGAATTGAAAATATCAAGATTCCTAATAAGCGCATGTCCATTGCTCACAGCGGGGAGTGAATTCAAACAAGTACACTCACACACACAACCTCCCCCACAAACACGTACAGTAAGAGCAGGTCGTTAGAGGCGGTTATCGAGAGCAAATGGAGTCGAGTTATTTCCACAAAGGGTCTCAGCGGGTCTTGTGGATCTCGACTCTCGCCGACTGGGAGCGATTTAGAGAAAGGCACACTGGTATATTAGTAACTGAAGACGTCTGGGGACATAGCTGCTCTCTAAAATCCTGCGCCTGCACTGTGACCTCTACTGGCATTAGGACGTGCGCTCCATCCTTTTTTTTCGTTCACTGACCACCAACTTTGTTCTTTTCCCTTTGACTTTCTCGGCCTTTTTTTCCACGCGCTAGGTCATTTCTCTTCTAGCGTTTTGTTCCTCCTTTCACTCAATTGCGCTCACATTCTATCCTATTTTTTTCTCACTCCACTTCTCCGTCTTACATCCATCCCGTCTCTCCATCCCCCTCCCTCACTGGCCCCAGGGACGGACTGCTGATAGACTGTGTACACCAGCTGCCCAGGGGCTATTTTTA
Source organism: Syngnathus typhle (assembly GCF_033458585.1). NCBI lineage: Eukaryota > Metazoa > Chordata > Actinopteri > Syngnathiformes > Syngnathidae > Syngnathus > Syngnathus typhle. The sequence goes on along the minus strand of NC_083738.1, from coordinate 5,908,875 downwards.
AGGAGCATTTGTCCTTCTCCTTCCCTCTGGAGAATGACTCAACCCAGCAACATCTCGTCCGCGCGCATTCACATACACACACAAACACACATTGGCATTAACACGTGCACTCATTAGCCCATGAGCATGCACAACCCATGCACACACTCCGTCCAAGGGCATTCTGTAAATGCGGGGGCAGCTTGTAGGGCCACAGCCCACTGCTTAACTACACAGGAGGCCTGGCGCTCCCTGGTCGGCCTCAGAGGGCTCATAAAGCCGCCCCTCCTCCTCCCAGGTAGCAAGCTAATACTCTCCCTTGTTCTACTGATGCTTTACGATAGTTTGTAAAACAATACTGTAAAACACTGTTGCAAAGTATTGCGTCAGACTGCTTTCATCTCTAAAGCCGCAGCAGCCAATAGTCCATTCTGGAAGTGACAAGATCCCCTGTCTTATTTAAATCCACCCCTCCGACATGTCAGGGTATCAAAAATGTTGTCGTGAAAAACGAGACACAAAAATAAACGATACAATTTGTCTTCTGTGAGGACATTTTCAAAACGTGACAAAAATCGGACCCTCACTTGTAACCTTGGAAGTGATAAGAAAGAGAATTTGTTTCTTTTTAATGTTAAATTCAAAGTCTCAAAATCTGTGGCGCTCTCAACAACGGCTGCTGCTCAAAGCACATATAAGGCATAAAATGAATCCTAAAACAACTGCTCCGGAAACCTCGTTAAGGCATTATTTACTTTCATCGTTAGCCAAGGAAGAGGACACTAAAAATCTGTCAGCAGCCTGAAACGCCTGCTCAAGTGTCTCAGTGCTGCTTAATTGTGCCATTTATCAGCCAAAAAAGCCTACACCCTCATAAATAAACACAATGCCTGTGCAAAGGAATTATAAAAATGTCAGGGCTAATCCACAAGTGAAGCCAGCGTTGATGCATATTAAGCGATTTAGTCAGTGAAGAAGTGAAGCAAAAAAATATGATGGTTAATTTAAGAGTCATTAAAATTGCATGGATGTGCATTGCGCTTGCTTGGAGTGGGATTTTCTCTGATCGCTAGAGAAGAGGGAGAAAGAGCAATACAAGCTGCCACACATTGTGGGCTATAAGCTCACTGATTGATCACACCGGAGCCCAGCAAGCCTGAGAGGGAATCCAAATCAATGTTTCTGATACTGTGGAGCTAATGTATGTGACACACGTGTGTGCGTGTTTGTGTGTGGGTGTGTGTGGATGTGCGTGCGTGCGTGTGTGTCCATGTGTGTTTATCATATCTTATCTGCACGCGTTTACAACCTGGTGTGTTTCATGCATATTGGAGTGCATGTGTTTGTGTGTCTCCCTCATTTGAGGAGAGACAATGTTGTACATTCCACAGGGGAACACAATCATTACCGAAGCAGGAACCCAATCCCGGAGGCCACGGCTCTGCCTGTAGCGTGAATAGATCGAGCTTCTTTCTCACCGAGACGTGCTATGAACGCACAGTCCACTATTACCGGTGGCCTGCAGGTCAAACCTAACTGTCACCTCATTTCATCTGGGGGTAAACACTTAAGGACGACAAAAACAAAGTTATCACACCATGGCAGTCTGGCAGTGATGAACCGAACTTTGCCTCACGCACAAACCGCAGCAGCCCTTCAATTATACTGAAATTAAGCAGCAGAAAAGGTTGAGTGGGTTTCTTCTGCGAGGTGACATTTACAGTAACTCCAGATAGTTTAGTTCAAACCCAAGTTTTCAAACTGTCCTCTAAGGGCCAATTCAGCTCAACAGCTCTCTGCTGCCCTCTGTTGGTTATTACAACGCACCACTCATTCCCACGCATGGCAGCCAGGTACCAACATATGGCAGCTGTCTATCTCAGCAAATAACAGGTGTTGGTAAGCGATTCCCCTCTTTCCCACCATGCCCATTCTCTTTCGTCAATTTCCCTACTGGCATAAAGCAGACAAAGTATGGCTGGGTTAATTTCCCCTGTTGCGCTGCCCCCAGCCCCCACCCCACCCGGAAACACAAGAACACACTCACACACACCCATGTCGTTAGCATGTCCCACAGGAAACTATTGTTCCATCATAATGGATGGCAATCAGAGGCGATGCCAGCTGTCACCTGATACTATTTGTTTATCACACTGTTAGCTTTCCGTATGCAGTTGTGATGCAGGACCGGACTGTGCTTAAATCCTAGGACACCATTGCTAATTTATTATATATTGCTCGACACGGTCGCTTTTGACATCATATTAAGGTGTCGTGCATGGGTCTTTAAATTATGGAGAGAATCTGATTAAAGGTGGACGTGTGGGAATTTGTTTTCACCATTCCAGTAATCGTATATTCATTATATCCTCCATCAACCAGTAGGTAGCTTGCTATAATTGTTTCCATTTTTTGTTAGCAGTTTGGCTAAGGTATCAACATATGTTCATTGGGGCAATGCAAGAAGAACAAATAAGACGTTTGCAGCATACTGTGAATTTCCTACGCAATGTGGTTATTTCTCTTGTCCCCCCAGCCACTAAATTAAGCATGACATATCTGGGTTGCGATAGCCCTGTACACAGAATAATGCTACACCACTGATTAGACAAATCTGCACATACACACACTCACCAGCTTTAATAAACGCAAAGATATGTCTTTAATAACCTGCGTCTGTGCAAAGAATGTTCTCCCTATTGCTTCATGCATCCTTGGTACTACCTCATTCAGTCATTTTACACATATTTCTCTTGGTCTGGATTCCTTTCAGATTTATTGCTAGTGTGTTTCCAGGGCTTGAAGTCATAAAAATTGTTCCAGCGTGCTCTCAGTATGACACAATAGAGTTGATTTTGATTGACACCACTGGTGAGGTCTCAAAAATATGAATATTTACACTATTAGTATTAGTCATAGTCAAAATTCCAGTCACATCACATACATACGCTTAAACCACCCTTGATCTATAAACAGACTGAGAAGGGAAGGCCTTGATTGGCTGGGAGGATGATTGACAGTTGAACGAGTGGAACCTTTGAATGTAAAACTCAAAGGAAAGATGGGAAGCGTGTTTGTGCGGGTCCCAAGGGGGGAAATGCCTGGGTTTTACACACGTGCACACGCGTGCACATGCGCGCGCGCGCACACACCCCCTCTCACACACTTACACGAGCGCGCGCACACGTACACACAGTCTTGCTCTACTTTGAGCTGTGCTCCACTTGAAAGCATCAATGCGCCCCGTTGTTTGAGACTAGCTGAGTGTTGCACTGCAAAGGAACATACAGGTCTTTATATTCTTGTAGATGGACAGGTGTGTGACGAAATCCTACCAGGCACCCTTCCATCATGGCCACTTTCTTACTAGTCTGCTTCATTCGCCAATTTTCCCCGTGCTGCCTTCTGTTTATCAATGTTGTGTTTTAATCTCCTCTTTTGTTGTTTTTATTCTCATCCCTAGAGATGGGAATGAATGCGTTTCATTCACGTCGTAAGCTTCAGGTAAAGCCCAGAACAGCAAATGATTACCCATTCACTTTTCAATGCGCATTTTGTTTTGTGTATCATTCATATATAAGGAGGCGCTTTATCCAATCACACTAATAGTGATACATAGTCAAATCAAAATAAGAAAATACTGCTAATGCTTCACAATTGTGAAGGCACTGTGCCCTTGACTATCCCCCTGCTGAAAGTAAGTCTTAGCCAATTAACAGTGTCTTCCACTCGGGCTGCGTGCACACGCAAACACCCATGCGTGTGCACTCACACACGCTGAAATCCTCGCAGCTCATGGGACTAAACCTCATTAACTGCTCTCAGACAGACACTCGCTCTTTAATCAATCCTTTTCTAAGACTCCACGCACATGGAGGAGAAGATGCACGTGTATATATATGCATGTGTGTTGTATTGTCATATGACAATACAACACGCATGCACGTACACGCGCGCGCAAACGTGGGGAGAGGTGTATCTACGTTCACGCAGAGATCTCCCAGAGAGAAAAACACGGTCATTTGCCAGGGTGATTCAACTCTAAAACACCCTAATTACATCGACAAAGCCACTTTGTTTTGGTGCCGGATGAAATGTGAATGATTTAGCATATTATTATTATGCCTCTAAAATATTAACCAACCTCCAGGGAGTTGATCTGCTCGTTTAAATATATGCAAATGATTTTATTTTGGTTTGGTTTGTTTCCAGTGACTTTTGTGAATTGTGTTTGGATAATTAAATGAGCGCATGCAGATGTAGAATTGTAAACGGGGATTGCGCAATGATCGACCAGATTAGCATACAAATTAGGAACAGCGCACCTCGACTGATAATCGACTAACTTTTGTTTTCGCTTCAACCTTGACCTATTTGAAACATCCACCAAGTGACTGGCCTTGGAGTGGAAATGTAAACACAGGCTTTTAATTGATAAGCTGAATTTGATATTGTCCTTCAATAACACTTCCTCTTGTGTCAGGCTCTTTCAGTTGTCCTCCTCTGCTTTCTGCTGTCTTTTTTTTCACCAGCTACCACTGGATAGATGTTCCGGGGTTTCTATCTACAATAACAATTCTGCAATTATTTAGATGCACACCTGGATTAGTATAGTTGTTGAAGCATGACAGGTACAATTTTATCAATACCTGTCTTACTTTATTGATTGGCGTGTCAGTGAGTTCTCCTTTTTACATTATTTTTGTAAACTTGGTGTGTGATTCTATTAATGTAATAATTGTGTAAAACTATGCAGGATTGTGAGGGCGCTGGAGCCTATCCGAGCTGACATGACACAGTCACACTCACATTCACACCTTTGGGCAATTTAGAATTTTCAATTAACTTAACATGCCTCTTTTCGGGCTGTGTGAGGGAGATGAAGTACCCTAAGGTAACCCACCCAAGTAGAAGGAGAACATGGAAACTCCAGAACCTGAGTCAACGCACATCGAAATCTGAAACTTCCTTTCTGAAGCTGTAACCACTCCGCCATTGGACTGTCCTATTGGTCTCATTACTGTTTACCTACACCCAAATGTCTTTTAAAGTACAATGGAGAGCTTTAAAAAAAACAAAGGTAGTGTGAGACTTATACACAGTGGGTTATTTTTAATTATTCATGATTTTTTTTTCTCAGAATATTTTGGGGACGTGTTTTGTGAATAAATAGTGTCTTGCATAATGTTTAAAAAGGTATTTAAGAAAATCGTGTGTGCACCACCACCAACCCATTTCAGAAAGTATTTATTTGAATGGCAAGTATTTTTCAGCATTTCAGTAAACATTCCTTTTTATGCCAACGAAGATGAAATCCACTTATATTCCTTCGATGCCCTCTGAAGCCGCGCACTCTGTCCAATTTGTGCCATTTCCCCCATTGCCTCGGGTCCTGCTTTGACACCTCTGCCATGGTAATGGACCAATAAGAGACACTGTCCTTGAGAATCTCACTTTGGCTCATTTTCATACCCCCCTTCCTCTTGCTCAGATTTATAACCTCTACTCCTTACAGCTCCAGATGTTTTGTTCTGCTTTTTACTCTCTGTAATTGCTAATTCAATCTGGTAGTAAAGGAGCAGATGCTCACTGGATTTGAGCGTACCTGCGTGGCTTGATGTCTCGGCAACGTTCAAGGAAACGGGATTTAGTCTAACATCGCGACTCGTAAATATAAGCTTTCAACATTACAACGAGCTCATTTCCGCATGTTGGAAAACACACAAATCCGCCCAGGTATCAGCTTTCATGATACGATACATAAGTGTCCCCTTTAAATCATAGTTGCTGAGCTTTGCCAGTACGGTTCTCGCGGCTGACTTTGGAAGCCCAAACTGTGGTGGGAGCTGCTCTCTGCACTGTTTTTTTTATTATTATCATCTCTCATCCTTTTTCTCACCAGAAAAAGTGGCAGTCAAGTCTAGTTTAAAGAGAAAAACAAACAGACTGGTTATCCACAGGAATGGGAATGCTGCTTTTGTCCCATTAGGAACATCTATGTGTGCGGTTTAGGATCACAGCAGGATGTGTGCGCTCTTTGTGTGTGTGTGCGTGTGTGTGTGTGTGTGTGCATGTGTGTGTGTGTGTGACTTTGAGCATGTCACAATTGGACTGATTTCGAAGGCACATTCAATTTTCGCATACTCAGCTATCTTCTAGCATAATTGGGTCCATATCTGTGTGAAGCACAATAGTAATTTACAATGTAAACAAATTTCCGCACATGCACACACGCAAGCACACACACACAAGCACACACACGTACACGTACACACTCAGTGGACCTGTCATGTATCATGGAGACAGGGGTCAGATACTGCTTGATGTGTGGGGGTTATATCGCTTGGGAAAAGGACCAAAGATCTAACCGAGGCTGCAAACGGGCCAACAAAAACAGCACAGAATACAACACTGGAGAAAAGATACTCACATGGACAAAGGGGAAGTGGAGCCTCACAGAGTGACTCCACAGAAACACAGTTGTTGAATTATAGGTAATGTGGGGGAAACCGTATGCGTTGTTATGAAATGTGAATAAAGAAAACCAATAGTCACAAAAGTGCAATTTCCCTTCACATTCCAGAGGTGAGTTGATTCTAAGCACAAGTTTCTCGTCACATTTATTATTGGAAGTTTGGACATTTGAAGGCACAGCCTCGACTTTCAACCCTGACTGGCATTTACACTTCAATATGCTCACACAAACCATCGGAATGAATCTGCTCAGAGTGCTCAGGAAAATGATGTCGGTTTTGGAAAAGTCTGAGCGCCCCCTAGCTCCTAAAGTCATAATTACATACATATTTGTTTAAAATTGGGAAGCATAAAGGTGGCATTTGAGGTTAAACGAGCGGCAGAAAGTTTTATTTTCATTTTTACTAACATGTAACTAATAGTCAGTTCAATACCAATACAATTGAGAATGTTTTTCTACATGCACCAATGCCAGCCCTACATCAGTGGACAGATTTCTGATCTTCCAAGACACATGGGCTTTTCAATCAAATCTTTGATTGAATACTTTGCCCTCCTCAGCATTCACACAATCTAAAAAACACACACATTGTTGATAGAGAGTGTCTCGAGCAACATCATTTACCACTTAGGCCCCTCCCAGAGGAGCAAGCCATGCCTAATGCGTGGCAGATAGCTTGATAGCCCGAGCTTGTGTCGAGAAGTGCACGTCAATCAACAGCTCGCGTCAACGTCACAGAGGCAAAGTGTTCCTGAAAGATCTTTTTACTGAGTGCCTTTCTATCCATCGTCTAACACACATTCACACATGCACAATCACACACGGCCATTTCCATCTCAGCAATCACTTCTCCGAGAGTTCTGCTCTTCGGACGTGTAACAGTAATTGAGGTTGCTCCCGTGGGTGCAGTGGATTCTGGGCCGTTAAGTGCTGTTTCTTGTTGTTCTTCTTCTCTCTAAAGGCTTGTATTTTGGCTATTGTGTTGTTTCCTCCTGCTCCCCCGTAGATGTAGACTTAGAAGTCACAGGCCGATTTACGCGTATCAATAGAGCGTCCTTTTGGATGCTGGCCTTCTATCTTGCCGTATTAATCAATATGACAAAAAGGTTTTAGCTGTTTTTTGGATACGCACGCAAGTCACTTGAGATTTGGATGTGTATTTAAAAACATGACCAAACATCTACTGCCAGTCTTTTTATTCTCCTTCCTCTTCATGAACTTCTTCTCTATCCAAGCTGACACTCAAGTCAGTCAAGTGTTCACATGCCACGCTGACCTCACTCGTCGCCACATCAGGGCTAGCTTCAGTGCACCCCTATGACCTTTGTGTGTGTTGATGACGTCGACCGTCCAGAAGAGGGAGTGATTGATCTGGATTGACACAAACAGCCAGTGCCCTAGTTGGCCTGTCACACAGCATCACTAGGTCATTGCATGCCTGAATGCCAGATGAGGAGGGAGGGAGAGAACACAGCGGCGATGACCTGCTCACTTTCATGTGGCTGGAGCATATTTGGACACAAATGAAAGGTTTTGGTTTGACGTTAGAGCGTGAGAAGTTTGTCGAGATACTACAGAAACACACTGAAAACTACTCAATTAAGAGTGCAGACCTCCAACAAGAACAGTCACTCAACCTGTTTGTTGTGGCATCCGCTCTAACTGCCTCAATGTGTCCACTTAAACTAAGAAATAAAGCTCACCGTAAGCATCCGTTTCTCCTTCATAAAAAATACACCGTTGCTCATTAAGTGAAAATAAATGTCTTTTGCACCTTGCACTAAACAAATGGCCGTGACACATAATGTATTTATTATGACCAAAAGTAATTACTGATGCATTTGAATAGGAAAAAATCAGAAGAAAAAATATTCTAATTTTATGGGTTACAGTGTGAATAAACTTGAACAGGTGATAACGCAATGTAGGTGTGTCATTTTAAACACATGTTCAGCCAGCGGTAGAGTTTAGTTTAGTACAGCCCACCCTGATCTGGTTCAACTGCAAATGTTATTTATTTATATCTATCTATCTATCTATCTATCTATCTATCTATCTATCTATCTATCTATCTATCTATCTATCTATCTATCTATCTATCTATCTATCTATCTATCTATCTATCTATCTATCTATCTATCTATCTATCTATCTATCTATCTATCTATATCTATCTATCTATCTCTCTCTCTCTCTCTCTCTCTCTCTCTCTCTCTATCTATCTATCTATCTATCTATCTATCTATCTATCTATCTATCTATCTATCTATCTATCTCTCTCTCTCTCTCTCTCTCTCTCTCTCTCTCTCTCTCTCTCTCTCTCTCTCTCTCTCTCTCTCTCTCTCTATCTCTCTATCTATCTATCTATCTATCTATCTATCTATCTATCTATCTATCTATCTATCTATCTATCTATCTATCTATCTATCTATCTATCTATCTATCTATCTATCTATCTATCTATCTATCTATCTATCTATCTATCTATCTATCTATCTATCTATCTATCGTACGCCAGGATCCTGTTCGTGGACTTCAGCTCGGCGTTCAACACCATCGCCCCTGACATCCTCCAACAGAAGCTCATCCAGCTTGCGGTGCCTGCCTCCACCTGTCAGTGGATCACCAGCTTCCTGACCAACAGGAGACAGCGTGTGAGGCTGGGGGGCATCACATCTGACACCCGGACCACCAACACTGGAGCCCCTCAGGGGTGCGTCCTCTCCCCACTGCTCTTCTCCCTCTACACCAATGATTTCTCCTCAGGTGACTCTCCTGTGAAGCTCCTGAAGTATGCAGACGACACCACTCTCATCGGACTGATCCAGGACGGTGATGAGACTGTGTACAGACAGGAGGTGGAGCGGCTGGTCCACTGGTGCAGTCAAAACCATCTGGAGCTGAACCCGCTCAAGACCGTGGAGATGACAGTGGATTTCAGGCGAGACCCTTCACCACTTTTACCCCTCACTATCCGCAGTAATACTATTCTTTCCACAGACACCTTCAAGTTCCTGGGAACCACAATCTCTCGGGACCTGAAATGGACCGGCCACATAGACTCTGTCCGGAAGAAGGCCCAGCAGAGGCTGTACTTCCTGAGACAGCTCAAGAAGTTCAACCTGCCGCGAGAGCTTCTGAAGACCTTCTACACTGCCATCATCCAGTCTGTCCTCTGCACCTCCATCACTGTCTGGTTTGGATCGGCCTCCAAACAAGACAAGCACAGACTACAACGGACAATCAGAACTGCAGAAAAGATCATTGGAATCAACCTCCCATCTATCCAAGACTTGTACCTGTCCAGGACCAGGAATCGGGCAAGGAACATCTCTACAGACCCTTCTCACCCGGGTTGCAGTCTGTTTGAACTACTCCCCTCCGGACGGCGTTATAGAGCTCGGTACGCCAAAACCAGCAGAAACAGAGACAGCTTCTTCCCCCAGGCTGTTGCTCTGATGAACTCACACCACTCATAGAGTCTCAGAGACATTACTGTGCAATAACATCCTGCTCCTCACACCTTTTTGAATTTGTCTACACTGTTTTTGCCATTATTCACATGTCCTGAATGTTGTTAGTCACCTAAATGTTGAACAGAGGGTGTGTTTCTACCGAAGTCAAATTCCTTGTTTGGCACGCTCAAACATGGCGAATAAAAAACTCTTGAATCTTGAATGTATATATATATATACACACACACGCGCACACACACACACACACATACACACACACACACACACACACATACACATATATGTAAAGTGCTTTGTTACGGCGAAAACTGTTCTGAAAACACTAAATAGCCTAGATAAATGTATGGTGTGGTATTGTATCTTTTTCATTAAAGGTATTCATTCATTTAGGGTGGAAGTAACTCCTTCACAGTTGAGTTACTTCCACCCTAAATGAATGAAGAGTTGGGGTTTAAAACTCCGCAACTACATGTTGGAGAAATGCTCGGGCTGCTTTCTGAAGACTGTTGATGTGTCCTTCAGCAATCTACCTTTTTCAAAAGGTACAGCACAGCATGCCCCTTGCACTGTGACAACGCTCACTGCAAATGTGTTTATTTGCTGTTGCTCTGGTTATTTGTCATCTAAACGTAATAGGTCAGTAATAATGAGGGAGACTAAGTATGTTGTCTTTATGATCACATTTCGGGTCGTAAGTTTAAGGCTGTGTGAGGTCAGTTGGTCGGTTTATTTGGGTTTTTTTCATACTATTTGCATCCTCGATTCTACGAATGCACGTAAAAATGACTTCGTGGATTATTTGAAGCGGTTCCACCTTGCAGTAGTATTTGGGATGTTTGTGTTAAATGACATCATGCAGTTGCGAATTTCCTGACGGCCGGGTGGTGCTTTTTGCGCCTCCTGTCTTGACCGAGAGGTGGAACGGCACTTTACTTTTCCCATTTCGAGGTTTGGTTGGGCTCCACGAAAGCGTTTTAGCGAGGCGGAGAGTTCCTCATCACAAAGCCAAGATGCTGAACATGTGGAAGGTTCGGGAGCTGGTTGACAAAGCGTGAGTATCCCGCAGCCCTTTCGACTAGTTTGTGTACGGAGTTTACCGGTTTGAAAGAGACACGTATCAAAAACTTTGACGTCACATCGCTCGGACAAGTTAGCTAGCTTGTACGCTGCTAACCATGGACGGCAAGATAACATGCAGTAGTTCAACATATACCATTTATATGTAGGTGTTGCTTTTGTGGCGGTTGGTATATGACCCACCCTATGCCGTCACAGCATTTAAGTGATTTGTTGGTGGAATATCCCGGCGGGTCAAGCGAATAAACTTAGCCAACAAGCTAATTTCATAGCGTACTGGCTAGGTGGCTAATTGACCAGGCTAGCCAGCTAAGCTAGTTTGACAGCTCTCATATTGAAGTAAAAACATTGGCATGGCACAAAATGGACGCCTAGTTTGAAAATATATTATTTCAATGCATGAATTTACATTGTGACGCGTCAGTTATGATCATTGTTAAGTTCAAGTTTTACTTACTTTAGCAACACTGTATGTACAGTATGTAAACATATCATGCCGAGCAAGCCTGAATCGGGAAATCTTAGAAACCAATGACTATTCAATGATTCGAGGAATTCTGTCACACCAACACACATTTTCTCATAATATGGCACGAAATACATTATACTCGAGGTCCCGGGTTAGCCCACTAAACCCCAAATTTGGCGAAACTAAAAATGGCACAACCAAATAATATATGATAAGGAAATAGAGGAGCGTTATGTTTGTATAATCTAAGTTGTTGGCTTGTCCAACAATTTCAAAAGCCATTTGTGCTAACAAGATGTTGATATTCTCAGTATTATTCAGTTTAAGCAAGCCAGGTATAATTGCAGAGATTACAAGAGAAATGATTTGACAAGCAGAGGCTAATAATTCCGCTTCACTCTTTGATTTTTCTGTCTGTCCATTATAATGTCAGTTATGTTTGGTGGCAAGCACAAACTAAAGGTAAATATTTATACTAGCTATTAATGGTTGTGTTTTTTTATTTTTCATTCATCGTACATTTTCCTGACGGATATTTTTTGTCTCAAAGTTTGCGTATTAGCTTGTATACAGGGTCTATATAGAAAATGTTATTTTGAAATTATTTTTTAAAAATGGTCTTCAGGGCTCGAAGCTTATTTTTTGCCCAAGTTGCCCTCGGGCAAGTTGGAGAAAATTTTACTTGCCCGAAACAAAATTTTACTTGCCCGAATTTTTTTGGAGTGGATTTTTACTTTGCAATAAAAAAAGACAACACTATAAGTTTTGCCTTCATATGTTTTTATTCCATCATATTGTGCCTGCAGCCTGTTTTAATACAGTGTAGAACTTTTGATGCAATTAAACCACACTAGTCTACTGTAGTACCAAAATTCAACCGGAAACAAGCTCTGCTGGTGCGCAGGCGCAGAAGAGCCAGGGACGGGTGAGGGAGCATGCATTTAATTACGAAGCGCTTTGCCGTTATCAATGTATTGCAGACTTACACGAGAAACTAACCGCTCCCTAGAAAACAAAATGTCGGACCAGAAGCGGCAGAAGTTGCGAGAAATTATGCACAAAATCGTCTTTTTACAGCTTGAAAACATGGTATTATGGCAGGGCAAGTTCGGGCAAGTGAGGAAAAATTCTACTTGCCCGTCTGCCATCGCTACTTGCCCCGGGCAATCGGGCAATCGTTAGTTTCGAGCCCTGGTCTTGGGTGAGTACCGTAATTATCTGACTATAAGTCACGTTTTTTCATAGTTTGGGTGGGGGGCGATTTATACGTGATTTTTTTCCAAAAATTAAAAAAGAAAAAAAAAAAGTGGAACCGCGATGTAGCAAGAGATTACTGTAATTTGTGACGCGGCGGTTGTTTACAAAAAGGACAAAGATTGATAACGGGATGATGAAGGGCCCCACGTATAGAGATGCACCGATCCGATATCTGGATCGGATATCGGCCCCGATATCAACAAAATAGATGGATCGGGTATTGGGGGATGCAGCCGATCTGTGAGCCGATACTTTCCTTAATCTAGTGGGAGCGGGCTACGTCATACGTCGTGTGCACGTGTGCCGCATGCCACGAGAGTTTTCTAAACAAACGCAAACATGGAGCGAACGTTCACTTCTCTTCCCCGGGTTGCTAAGCGGAGGACGTCAAACCCTGCGCGTTCGCTTCTCTTCGGGTTGCTAAGCGGACGTCAAACCCTGCGCGTTCGCTTCTCTTCGGGTTGCTAATGGGACGTCAAAGGCTGCGCGTTCGCTTCTCTCCCGAATGGGGGGGGGGGGAGGCTAATCGGATGTCAAACGCTGCGTGTTCGCTTCTCTTCCGGGGGGGTGTTAATGGGACGTCAAACGCTTTGTGTGGCGGGCTCCATCTAGTGTGGAAACTGAGAAGCTGAGCTCAAGCTTCTTGTGCGGGCCATATTCAATTATGTTTTCAGAATTTGCTGCGGGCCAATAAAAACTGGACCGTTAGTTTGGACACCCCTAATTTAGAGCAAAGAACTGTGTAGTCTGCCTGATGCCATTGCCTTTGGTCTTTTCTGTTCCACATGTAGAGTTATGTAGCTTGTTAAGTCAACCATAATATCGGATCGGTATCGGGTATCGACCGATACGCAAAGCCACGGTATCGGTATCGAAACTGAAAAAGTCGGATCGGTGCATCTCTACCCACGTACTACCGGCATCATTAGCGGCTTTGTTTCTAAGTGACACGGAGGACAAAGAGTTTAAAGGGTTTAAGGATTTGGAGTGACACAGAAGGTTTGAAAAACTATTATGGCTTTTACGCACGCCCGGTCCTACTCTACGGATCTCTCTTTCACCTCCGTGGATAGAAGTCGGGGGCCGGCGCTCGGCCGGGTGGCTGTCCGGGGACGGTGGATGGGGCTCGCTCATGGCTTTTACGCACGCCCGGTCCTATTCTATGGATGTCTCTTCCACCTCCGTGGCTGGAAGTCCACGCCTGGAAGTTTGTTTTGTTAAATAAAGAGCTGTTTACCAAACCCACGTCTTTCCTTGTACTTTGTTAACGCTACAGTATAGTTATATACTAGCTCTGTGGAATAACGACGAGGCTTACGTCAGGGCGCACGCGCGGCGTTGTTGACAAAGGACGAGGAATTTAATGATTTAGAGTGCACAGATGGTTTGATGATATTATTGCTTATATCATAGTTGTTTGATATCTAATTTATATATTGTTATATGGGCCTGTGGAATATTTTGAAGTGCAAGCGCGCACCCATTGTTGTCAAAGGACGATTGATGGATTTAATGAATTGGAGTGACACAGATGGTTTTATAAACGTGTTATTCATGTAATAGTTTTTTTTTAATAACTCTCAATGTTACGTCAGGCCCGTTCTCAGCTCTTTGTTTGTGTTTATGTCACGTTAGCATATCTATCGTTTAGCCTGTTGTTGCTCGTTAATGTCTGTTCTTGGTGTTGGATTGTGTCGAATAAATTTCCCCCCAAAATGTGACTTATACTCCGGAGCGACTTGTTCTTTTTCACGTTATTGTGCATTTTATGGCTAATGCGACCTATATTCCGGGGCGACTTTTAGTCCGAAAATTACGGCAAATGTTCTTAGAAGTGTCATTTGATCTTTTTCAATATTAACACTAGTTTGTTGTGTGTTATTCACAGCAAGTTAATAGCTCACGTAACTTTTTGAATGTGCGCTTCCGTTAACTTTTTGTTGTTTAGCTTTTTACATGTGGCTGGCTGTGTGAATAATAAAACGCTTAGGTTCATGAAAATCTACAAATTTACGACAGTGCATCACTGTCAGAAGCGCAACTTCTACTTTATTGCTAATATCAAGGCACCGAGAATAAAGCATTGCATCACCACATCCTTTCTGAGTGCCTCTGTAAGAGTAGGCAAGATGTGCAGTATTCGAACGGACCTCACAGGCCTGATCGTAGAACATACAGAACAAAGAAGTTGAATTGATGAATTGTCATAAAGATAATCAAGGAAACAATTGACAAATGGGGACTTCAAGTTCAAGGAAAACAATAAAAAAAAAACTTGACATAGCAGTCATGCTGGCACTACAGTATCTTGTCGCGCTTCCAAGAACATTACGTCCTCCACGCGTTACCATCCTGTGCTGTTGGACATAGTCTGCACAACCACAGCAAAGGATGTATCCCGCCCGGTTTGACTACCAGTTTAATTTTTTCTCTCCCTGTTGTAGCATTAAAATAATTCAGTCACCATTTTAAAACATTTGTTTTGCTGACAGGCAGTAGTTGAAGTAACGTTAAGTGTAAAAAGAAGTTAACGGTTGAGGAATGAAAACGAATAAAAGCACCCACACTTTGAAATGTCACTGAACACGTGACTTTTGAGACATTGCTTTCTGAGGACCTTGGGGGGTTACTGTGTTTAATACAGGATGTCCCCATAATCTGTTTTTGCAAGTGTTTGATGTTTGGTGGTTTAATCTCTATGTACTCATCTGCCATTTTGTGACTCTTGAATGAGGTCACATTCTAACCAGAAACTGAAGTTGCATCATGTTGTGCTGAGGGCTCAAGTGGATAAATGCAACAAGTGGCGGCGTTAGTTTGTATTGCCATCACAATTTAACAACCAATGAACTATTTAACCCAAACAAAAGCTCACACTCGCTCTTGCTCTCCAAGGGGGGTGCCTTTGCTTGCATCCCTGTACTGATCAGTGTCAAATACCTTTTCATGTTCTATGCTGGAACCCAATTTGCTTTTACTTGTTCAGCGTCATGTTATTTTATTTTGAATGCTGGGTTCATCAAGCGAGTTCACTCCCCTTTGTCCCACTGTCCAGACAGCCCGAAAGAACAAGTGTTTGTGGGTCTGGGATTATTAAAGTCTTCTTTTTTATTGCCCAGTGTTTAAACAGTGAATTTGTTATTTGTATATTTGAATAAGGAACATGTTTTTTCACTGTACTTAAGCAACATTTCATTTGCATATTTTCTCTCTCACTCTTTGCTCTCACTTTTTCACTCTCTCACTCTTGCTCCCTCACAGAACCAATGTGGTGATGAACTACTCAGAGGTGGAATCTAAAGTCAGAGAGGCCACCAATGATGACCCCTGGGGACCATCAGGACAACTGATGAGTGAAATTTCAAGGTTAGCCCAGCAATCACTATTTTAAAGATTTGCTGTGTTTGTTATTTTGCTTGTCTCTCTTACTTTGGAACAGCATAATAGTAAATTATTCCATTTTCATGTACTGTTGCCTGCTCTATTTGTCTCCTCCCGTATACTGCAGTCAATTATACAGCCCTAAGAAACATAGATTATCGTAATTTTCGAACTATAAATCGCGTTTTTTTCCATAGTTTGGGTGGGGGGGGCGACTTATACTCAGGAGCGATTTATATGTTTTTTTTTTTTCACAAATTTGTACTTGATCATTAACACATCACTTACAAGTATAGTTGACCACTTCACATGTTATTTTTAGTATAGTTGATCACTTCACATACTTTGATATCTTTCTCTTGAACATATTCAAAACATGAAAAATAGAGAGAAAAAATCAAATAAAGTACCGTTTTTTTTTTTATGTATAATGCGCCCCCATGTATAATACGCACCCTAAAAATGGCATGTTGATGCTGGGAAAAAAGCCTGTACCCATGTATAATACGCACCCAAATTTTGACTCCTACTTAAGTCCGTAAACGTAAAATTATTTCAGAAAAAAGATCATCTTTGGGAACAACCGGATGTTATTCTGCCGGTCAGTATCACTGCGCATGCGCTAGCAAACTCAATAGCGAAGAAATGTTTCGGATTTGTGTAGGGTACATTGTGACAGCAAACGAGCAGGTGATCGAGCAAGCGTCTGATACGAGAGCATTGTGTTCGTATGGAGCGTGTTTGAAGTGAACAGCAGAGAAGAAAGCGCATCTGTAATGGCGGCCTCCGTATCATATCCGGATTAAAAAAAATAATAATAATTGTACCCATGTATAATGCGCACCCCAAATTTTAGGACAATAAATTAGTAAAATTTTGCGCATTATACATGGAAAAAAACGGTAATTAACACTTTAAAGCGCCATATCCTCTGGACATGTCCTCTGTCACCAGGATGACGTAAAGGACGAGAAATTTGATCGATGGATTTAATGATTTGGAGTGACACAAATGTTTGATAATATTGTTGTTTATGTGATAGTTATTTAAAATATAGTTTATATAATGTTGTATGGGCCTGTGGAATAATTTGAACTGCGGCGCGGCACACTGCATTGTTGACAAAGGACGATCGATAAAAGACGAGAAATTTGATCGATGGATTTAATGATTTGGAGTGACACAAATGGTTTGATACCAAAGACTATAAAAATGGGACCCATTGCCTCCCTGCTTGGCACTCAGCATTAAGGGTTGGAATTGGGGGGTTAGATCACCAACTGATTCCCGAGCGCGGCGTCGCTGCTGCTCACTGCTCCCCTCTCCCCCAGGGGATGGATTAAAATCAGACGGGGATGGGTTAAATGCAGAGGACAAATTTCACCACACCCAGATGTGTGTGTGTGACGATCATTGGGACTTTAACTTTAACTTTATATTGTTGTTTATGTGATAGTTATTTAAAATATAGTTTATATATTGTTGTATGGGCCTGTGTAATAATTTGAACTGCGGCGCGGCACACGGCATTGTTGACAAAGGACGATCGATGGATTTAATGAATTGGAGTGACACAGATGGTTTTATAGACGTGTTATTTATGTAATAGTTTTTTTTAAATAACTGAATGTTACGTCAGGCCCGTTCTCAGCTCCTCGTTTGTGTTTGTCACGTTAGGATACCGTATCGTTTGGCCTGTTGTTGCTCGTTCATTTTGTCGAATAAATTGCCCCCCAAAATGCGATTTATACTCCGGAGCGACTTATATATGTGGTTTTTTTTTCACATTTTTGGGCATTTTATGGCTTGTGCGACTTATACTCCGGAGCAATTTATAGTCCGAAAATTACGGTATATCAATTTTATATGCAGGTCAGTTCAATAGACTCATTGGAGGAGCTAGCTTTATTTCACCACCCATCACTGCAGTTTAATAGTGTCTGTCTGGGCTGCACGAGACATCCGCGTTTGGTTGGTGTTGTATTCTCAAGAATCAGTCTTGTATTTTATGGCAAATTCCGACATTATACATTACACAATACATTTTCAATCAAGTACTCTAACAAATAAAAGGCTTTGAAAATGATGAGGCTTGCTTTGAGTATATGAACCCTCGCGCCCCATAGCACAGAGATGTCCAAGTTCAGTTCATCAGCTCGTCAGCAAGCTCTTCAGAAGCTTGATAACGATCTTGCTCATTTGAATCAGGTTCGTTGGAAGAGGAAAACATTTAAAGCATGCAGGATAGCAGCCCTTGAGGTCTGGTTTGGACACCCCTGTCCTAGCATGATGCATCATTTTCCATCTTTGTAACTACTGTATTTCATTTACCGTTTTTTTCCATGTATAATGCGCCCCCATGTATAATATGCACCCTAAAAATGGCATCTCGATGCTGGAAAAAATCCTGTACCCATGTATAATACGCACCCAAATTTTTTTCTTTTTTTTCTTTTAAAGTCCCAATGATCGTCACACACGCATCTAGGTGTGGTGAAATTTGTCCTCTGCATTTGACCCATCCCCGTGTGATTTTGATCCAT
This sequence comes from Syngnathus typhle, assembly GCF_033458585.1. Lineage (NCBI taxonomy): Eukaryota > Metazoa > Chordata > Actinopteri > Syngnathiformes > Syngnathidae > Syngnathus > Syngnathus typhle. The sequence goes on along the minus strand of NC_083738.1, from coordinate 5,890,218 downwards.
CCCTTCGGGGAGAGGGGAGCAGTGAGCAGCAGCGACGCCGCGCTCTGGAATCATTTGGTGATCTAACCCCCCAATTCCAACCCTTAATGCTGAGTGCCGAGCAGGGAGGCAATGGGTCCCATTTTTATAGATTCAAGATTCAAGAGTTTTTTATTCGCCATGTTTGAGCGTGCCAAACAAGGAATTTGACTTCGGTAGGAACACACCCTCTGTTCAACATTTAGGTGACTAACAACATTCAGGACATGTGAATAATGGCAAAAACAGTGTAGACAAATTCAAAAGGTGTGAGGAGCAGGATGTTATTGCACAGTAATGTCTCTGAGACTCTATGAGTGGTGTGAGTTCATCAGAGCAACAGCCTGGGGGAAGAAGCTGTCTCTGTGTCTGCTGGTTTTGGCGTACCGAGCTCTATAACGCCGTCCGGAGGGGAGTAGTTCAAACAGACTGCAACCCGGGTGAGAAGGGTCTGTAGAGATGTTCCTTGCCCGATTCCTGGTCCTGGACAGGTACAAGTCTTGGATAGATGGGAGGTTGATTCCAATGATCTTTTCTGCAGTTCTGATTGTCCGTTGTAGTCTGTGCTTGTCTTGTTTGGAGGCCGATCCAAACCAGACAGTGATGGAGGTGCAGAGGACAGACTGGATGATGGCAGTGTAGAAGGTCTTCAGAAGCTCTCGCGGCAGGTTGAACTTCTTGAGCTGTCTCAAGAAGTACAGCCTCTGCTGGGCCTTCTTCCGGACAGAGTCTATGTGGCCGGTCCATTTCAGGTCCCGAGAGATTGTGGTTCCCAGGAACTTGAAGGTGTCTGTGGAAAGAATAGTATTACTGCGGATAGTGAGGGGTAAAAGTGGTGAAGGGTCTCGCCTGAAATCCACTGTCATCTCCACGGTCTTGAGCGGGTTCAGCTCCAGATGGTTTTGACTGCACCAGTGGACCAGCCGCTCCACCTCCTGTCTGTACGCAGTCTCATCACCGTCCTGGATCAGTCCGATGAGAGTGGTGTCGTCTGCATACTTCAGGAGCTTCACAGGGGAGTCACCTGAGGAGAAATCATTGGTGTAGAGGGAGAAGAGCAGTGGGGAGAGGACGCAACCCTGAGGGGCTCCAGTGTTGGTGGTCCGGGTGTCAGATGTGATGCCCCCCAGCCTCACACGCTGTCTCCTGTTGGTCAGGAAGCTGGTGATCCACTGACAGGTGGAGGCAGGCACCGCAAGCTGGATGAGCTTCTGTTGGAGGATGTCAGGGGCGATGGTGTTGAACGCCGAGCTGAAGTCCACGAACAGGATCCTGGCGTACGTTCCTGGGGTGTCCAGGTGGTGCAGGATGTAGTGCAGTCCCATGTTGACCGCATCATCCACTGACCTGTTTGCCCGGTAGGCAAACTGGAGGGGGTCAAGCAGGGGGCCCGTGACCTCCTTCAGGTGGTTCAGCACTAACCTCTCGAACGATTTCATGACCACAGATGTCAGTGCGACGGGTCTATAGTCATTCAGACCTGTGATGGCGGGCTTCTTGGCTACTGGAACGATGGTGGAGCTCTTGAAGCACGAGGGCACCTCACACAGCTCCAGAGAACGGTTGAAGATCCGTGCAAAGGTGGGCGCCAGCTGCTCAGCGCAGACTTTCAAGCAGGAAGGTGACACGCCGTCCGGGCCCGGTGCCTTCCTGGTCTTTTGTCTCCGGAACATCTGGCGCACTTCCTCCTCGCGGACCTGGAGTGCGGGCGCGGCCTCTGCAAGAGAGTGAGTGGGTGACAACGATGATAGAGGTGTGGACGGTGCAGTTGTGGGGAGAGGTGAGTATGTAGATTGTGTTGCAGGAGGTCCCGTTGTGTGGGAGGACCGATCAAACCTGCAGTAGAACTTGTTTAGCTGGTTAGCAAGTCTAGGGCTCTCTACAGGACGGGTGGTTCGTTTCTTGTAGCCCGTGATGCTCTGCAGACCTTTCCACACCGTTGAGGGATCAGGATTGGCAGAGAGGTGTCTCTTCAGGTTCTCCCCGTAACACCTCCTGGCTTTCCTGACCTCTCAGTTCAGCGTGTTTCTGGTCTGCCTGAACAGCTCGCGGTCGCCGCTCCTGTAGGCCTCCTCCTTGTCTTTGCGCAGCCTCCTGAGGTTCGGTGTAAAACAAGGTTTGTCGTTGTTGTACGTGCAGAAGGTCTTAGTCTGCACACACAGATCCTCACAAAAACTGATGTATGATGTGACAGTGTCACTGAGTTCATGCAAGTCTGAAGTTGCAGCTTCGAAAGCTCCCCAATCGGTGCAGTCAAAGCAGGCTTGGAGGTCCTGCCTTGACTCCACTGTCCACTTCCTCACAGTCCTCACCACAGGCTTAGAAGTTTCTAGTTTCTGCCTGTAGGCCGGGATCAGATGAACTAGACAGTGGTCCGATAGTCCTAAAGCTGCACGAGCCGCAGAGTGGTATGCATCCTTGATCACGGTGTAGCAGTGGTCCAGAGTCTGTGCCCCTCTGGTGGGACACGTTACGTGCTGTCTGTATCTGGGGAGTTCGTGTGTGAGGTTCGCCCTGTTAAGATCACCTAGAACAATGATTAGTGAGTTTGGTAGAAGTTTCTCCATGTCTGTTACCTGGTCAGCCAGCATCTGCGTGGCTTCACTCGCACGTGCGTGTGGTGGAATGTAAACAGCCGCCATGACGATCGAGGAGAACTCCCGTGGTGAATAGAACGGCCGGCAGTTTATGAAAAGTGTTTCTAGGAGAGGGCTGCAAAACTCTTTCAACACCGTGACATCAGTACACCAACGTTCATTAATGTAGAAACAGACACCACCTCCCTTTGATTTTCCGGAGAGCTCCGCGCTGCGATCTGCTCGCATTAGCTTGAACCCGGCTAGCTCCACGGCGTGGTGGGGGGTTCGTTCGCTAAGCCACGTTTCCACAAAGCACAGCGCGGCGGATCTGCTGAAGTCCGTGTTCCTTGAAGTGAGGAGCAGCAGTTCGTCCATCTTGTTCGCCAGGGAGCGGACATTCGCCAGATGAATTGACGGTAGGGCAGAACGGAACCCTTTCTGCCTCAGCCTTACGAGTGCGCCGGCTCGCTTACCGCGCCGCCGTCGTCGCGCTAGCTTGTACGCTAGCTTGTACAGCACCGCCGCTCCGGCTAGAATCTCCGACAAACAGTCTGAATCGGAGAGAACAGGAGAGAAAGTACCAGAAGAAGTCTGTCCGATGTTTAACAGAGCTTCTCTGGTAAAAGTGATCCGGGATGGACAGCAGAGGACACAGAAAACACACAAAATAAGACAAATAAACAGAGAGCGACTCACCGTGGCTGCCATCCGCGGCGCCATCGTATGACGTCCCATTTTTATAGTCTTTGATATGACCCGGCCGGGTTACTTAAGTCCATAAACGTAAAATTATTTCAGAAACAAGATCATTTTTGGGAACAACCGAGTGTTATTCTGCCGGTCAGTATCACTGCACATGCAGTAGCAAACTCGATAGCAAAGAAATATGTGAGACTCTCAAGGGGATTACCAATATTTGAGTGATGTTCCAGTTATTTATCACATATAAACCGCACCGGACTATAAACCGCACCAGCTAAAATTGGGGGATATTTTAGTTTTTTTTCTTATATAAGCCGCACCGGACTATAAGCCGCACGTGCACATGCATTTTTTTTACAAAGAAAGACCGTTCACAGAAAGCCTTTTTAAAGTTTTAATAACATACTTTAACATGTGACGAAGGGTTTAGAGCCCTTTGACGCAGGTCACCTAGCGTGCATTCCTACTAAAGCTCATAATAGTCACAAGCAACACAGCCAGAATAAGCAGCAGCCATAGTAGTGTTTCAAAATAGTATTTTTGTTGTTTTTTTCTTCAAGATACCGCAGTGTATAAAAGTGATCAAGTCATCACAAAAATCACGAAAAAAAAAATCCTTATATAAGCCGCACCTTACTATAAGCTGCAGGGTTCAAAATTTTGGAAAAAAGTCGCGGCTTATAGTCCGGAATTTACGGTAGTTTACCAAGTCTGTGTTTTGAGTTCCTCCAATAAACCCTGGTCCAAGCTGCACTTGGTCGCCCCGCTCATTTCCACACGCCATCCGTGACAAGATTTAATTCAAAAATTGTTGTACCATGATTTTCTTCAAAAAAAAAAAAAAAAGAAAATTGTACCCATGTGTAATGCGCACCCCAGATTTTAGGACAATAAATTAGTTAAATTTTGCGCATTATAAATGGAAAGAAACGGTACTCGTATTGTCATTTCCTCTATATTTGTTCGTCTTTACCGTGGATGATTGTTCTATTTGTATTGATTGGTAAAAGTGGAAAAGAACGACCAAGACACCACAGGTGACTGAAATGGTGCCTTTAACGATAAGACAATCTTGTGTTGCCAAAACTGTTGTTTAGGACTTTTTCTTGGCACAGGATATTTGTCTTTTATGTTCTTTTTATTTTGGGCGAATTTCAATGCGTGTTCTATACAATGTAATACATTTTATGAAGAAATGAAATAAAGATATTAAAAAATGCTACATAAAATGTTGGATATGACGCGTTCTAGATCAATCAATGTTAATTATTTCTTGCCCCCCTGTCAATGTGTCAATGTTCAGAGCGACCTTCATGTACGAGCAGTTCCCAGAGGTGATGAACATGCTTTGGACCCGCATGCTGAGAGATAACAAGAAAAACTGGAGGAGAGTCTACAAGGTCTGCTAGCCATGCACCACAAGCTCTTTGCATACATACAGTAGAGCATGTAAAACAAGGTCAATGACCCATAGTCACATCTGATAGACCCTTTTAGTACCTTACTACTCATTAACACACCTATGATATGGTTAGAAAGCAAAGTTTCAGGCTGTTCAACATTTTTACCATTCTGCTAATTTTGGGTCGTATGCTACCATATAGTTGTTCAGAATTAACTTCACGCTTGTGACAAAAATGCTGTGTCCTGCCTTGCAGTCCCTACTGCTGCTTGCTCATCTAATCAGGAATGGATCAGAGCGCGTTGTCACTAGTGCCAGAGAACATCTCTATGACCTGAGATCATTAGAAAGTTACCACTTTGTTGGTAAGTGTTTTTCTTTGCAGTTTGCAAAGGTTTGGTGCATACACCAGCATTTCAACTCACCGCAACTCATTGTCACTTTAATTCAAAAGTTCTGCTTTGATAATAAGAGGCTTTCTTCGAACAGAATGTCAATTAACAAAAGCTTTAGTGTGGGCTATGCTGAAAGGTTTACTTACTCCACGATTACTCACATACACATTCACACAGTCCCCTAAAGCTGCTTTCATTATTTTCAACCAAGTGTGTATTTTCTGCTCAGTGATGGTTACATATAGAGCACTTCAAATTATTATTTTTTTCATCAATTCATGTTTCAATGCTACATATGTTTACTGTTTCTAGACGAGCATGGGAAAGACCAAGGAGTGAATGTGCGCCAGAAGGTGAAGGAGATGGTGGAGTTTGTCCAGGATGATGAAAGGCTGAGGGAAGAACGGAAAAAAGCCAAGAAAAACAAAGATAAATTTGTTGGTGTGTCCTCCGATAGTCGAGGGTACAGAGGTTACTGTAAGTCTGTTCTTGGCAAATCTAAACAAATCTCAGTCCCTTCAATAAAAAAAGTCTTTGAATTTTCTGACCTAATCCCACTGATGTGATCTCCTCCAGCGGGGGACAGGTATGACACCAGTGAAACCCGTCACCGGTGGGATGATGATTGGGAGAGTAACAAAGGGCAGTTCCCCTTCAGCGATAAATTGGGAGAGATCAGTGACAAGATTGGAAGCACTATTGACGATACCATCAACAAGTTTAGGAAGAAGGAAAGAGACGACTCACCGGACCGATTTAGGTAGGGGGAGTGAGTGGCAATGTCCCAAATATCAACAATCGTCAAATATATCTACATATACCCACACCCCACTTACACCAGTAAGTGATTTTAACTCCTGAAAAAATGGTATATATCTTATTATTTCTATTTATTTTATTGCCCACAATAGGTTAAATGACTCTGGGCATGAAGTGGACAGCATTACAGTTTGAAAGATGTTTAGTTTGAACAAGATATAAGATCTGATGCATTAACTTTCTATTTTATCATATCAGCCCCTAGAAAATAGAAATCACAATTTGGAGTTTGGAAATTGGAGTTGGAGCTGGAATGTGCTTCTGTCTTCTGTTACATTGCCACATTTTGTTTTATTTTTTGAGATCATTTAGTCAGGTGTTTTGGCTTGTCCCATCATATGTGGCCACAGCAAGTCTCTTGTAAATTAGCAAAAGCACGCTAAGCATACAAGTTTCAAATAAATAGAATTATTTAATACACTTCTAATGATATATCAATGAATGAATACTAGTTATAAAACTGCAATATCTTAGGTTTTTTAATTAAGAAAAACAACACATCACATAAACTTTATATCAGAGATTTAGCAGCTAAATTATAAAAACAATTTGTATAAATGTAGTCATGTGAAAAACGTATTAAAACTTCACAGTGCAATTGACGAAAATCAAGTTGCATATAAAACACTGCAAATTTTAAGGCCGAAACAAAAATAAAGCCAAGTGTTACATTTATCTATTCAGTTGTTCTGAATAGTTTTTTAGTGATGTGAATTTGACCTCATATACAGCAGGGCAGAAAAGTATTTAGTCAGCCACCAATTGTACACGTTCTCCCACTTGAAAGATGAGAGATGCCTGTAATTTTAATCATAGGTACAGTTCAACTAACAGACAAAATAAAAAAGTCCAGAAAATCACATTCTGACTTTTAAAGAATTTATTTGCAAATTATGGTAGGAAATAAATATTTGGTCAATAATGGCCTCGATCTGAGGCTCCACGCAAGATCTCAGCCCGTGGGGTCGAAATGATCACAAGAACGGTGAACAAAAATCCCAGAACCAGGGGGGGGCTTAGTGAATGACCTGCAGAGAGCTGGGACCAAGGTAACAAAGACTACCTGAAATTCTGGAGTGTCAGACGTGTCCCCCTGCTTCAGCTATTACATGTCCAGGCCCGTCTGAAGTTTGCTAGAGAGCATTTGGATGATCCAGAAGAGGATTGGGAGAATATCATATGGAATGTCAAACTTCAGACGAGGTTGGACATGTATATGTAAACATGTAAGTACTTATTTCCCACCATAATTTGCAAATGAATTCTTTAAAAATCTGACAGTGATTTTCTAGATTTTTTTTTTAAATTTTGTCTCACGGTTGAAGTGTACCTATGATGAAAATTACAGGCATCTCTCATCTTTGAAGTGGGAGAACTTGCACAATTGGTGGCTGACTAAATACTTTTTTGCCCCACTGTAAATGCTGATGAGAATGTAGACACTAAACCACAAAAGAACAAATACAAGGAAGAATGAAGGGCTGTTTTGTCATGTACATTGATTGTGTTAAGATGTTCAAAGAAAATGTATTGCGCAATTAACCCCAACATTTAAACAGTTTTTAATGTTTTTCTAAAGTCCAAGCTGTGGCACGCAAATTTACACTTGGGCAGATCCATTCCTGTAGGCATTGGCTTTTTTTAATTTGTTCATTTGGCCTTGACCAGTGACGAGGAGGAGCGAAGCCGTTCATCTCAGAATGGAAAAGTGGGCAAAGAGTTTAAAGATGAAGAAGAGACCGTTACCACCAAGAGTGTACAAATAGTCCAAGCAACAGAGACTACAGCCACCCGCAAGAGAGGAGGAGTTCCATCTAAGAAAGTGGATTTGGGGGCGGCGGCCCAGTACACAGGAGAAGCCAGCCCCACCGCTTCCACCAAACAGGTTGTGTGTGAATACACTTAAAATAGGCTGACTTAGTGTGTTGTGGATGCAAGTGCCATATGTACCTCTTCTGATCTATCTGTATTCTGTATTGCAGCCACAATCCGCAGCAACGAAGGCCTCAAGTAGCGGACTAGCTGACCTACTAATGGTGGACTCAACACCTTCAAAGCCTCCTTCCTCTGGTATAATTTTCCAGCACTTGGGGTAATGGTGGTTTAGAGGAGGTACTGTTAGTTTAGTTCAGCTAGTTGTGTGTAGTTGTCACCAACTGACCCTACCGTTTATAAAATAAATATAGATGCTGTTTGTAAAAAAGAGGTGGTGTCAGGCACATTGCATATCGAGATTTAACCAAACTGCGTGCTTCAACTAGCAAAATGCTGTCACGTGCACATTTCAAGATCTGTGGCTGTTGTGCACCTAAAAAAACATAGCATTAAAGATCCGATTTACAAACAGTTTGAACGCCATCAGAATAAGCAAAGCTTCACTGCTCTTAAATACCTTTGAGTAATAACCCAGTGTCAGATAACTTAGTTTGTAACATGCAGTATGTCTGTTTGGGATGTTCTTTTTCCCTCGCACGCGCACATTGCCACCCAATCCACCCAGGCTGTGCACCTGGCTTTTCAAGGCAATGGGGAATGCTGATCTGACGGCCTAACAAGCTAGCTGTCAAGCTAGCGTGCTTCAAAGCGACAGTTGTGCACTTGTCACATTGTGCAGCTGCCGGCGCTAGCGTCAGGTTTTGGGGACAGTTGCAGGAGGGAGCTAATGTATAGGAACTAAGTGCACCAGATGTTTTTGGGAGTAGTCCCCGGTGAGTGAAGAGGGCGGGAGGACTGAACAGATGTCACCACTCCTCCTTTCTGCCAAACACTCCCGAGCACACTGAAGGAATGCTAACTGTCAGCTCAACACCTGGAGCTCTTCTCTAAAACGGACATCTTTATGACTCGTTCTCATTGCAGACTTAATGAGTGGGTTTGCCGACTTCGCTTCACCCGCTGCTTCTGCCGGCCTTTCCCATGTATCTGGTAGGATTCAAGACTTTCTTTTAAGTGTGTGTTGTGCCATTGTAGCTATTCCAGCATACTACTAGAATATTCAGAAGGAAAGCTGGCCATATGGCGCATGCTACCTGCTCTGCATAACAAGAACAGACACAGATCAGCTCCAGTTATGGATGACAAGGAGACAGGGACAGAGGAAGACGGGGCGAGGGAGTGAATGGGGGTGTAGTGGAAGTTGAGATGGAGCGACAACAAGCGGAATCAATTCAATTAAATTTTAAAATGTGGCGTCAGTTATCACTGAGAATACATTCATCAGAGTGGACTGAGCCGACTCAACTGTTGATTTGTTTGCAGAACGTCAGTTATTTCTACTCCCATTTAGAGCAATATAACAACAACCTTTGCTCAAATAACTTTTTTTGTGTTGCTTTTTATCCTGCAGCCGGACCAGTCTCCAGCAACAAAGCAGACTTTGGCGAGTGGAATGCGTTCCCTGGTGGCCAGATGCCAGCATCTGCTCAGCCTGTTGACATCGGTGGAAATGACCTTTTTGGAGCTCCTGCCCCCGCCCCTGCTCCAGTTACTGCGGCGGGCTCCAGTTCATCCTCAGCAGATCTATTTGACCTGATGGGGCCGGCTCAGTCGTTTACTTCCTCTCAGAGCCTCAACTTCAGCATGAACAGTACGCAGAGCATGAGCACCACAGGCCTGCCTCAGTCGAGATCACAGGTATGCATGGTTGCACTCGTACATCAATGCATCTGTTCTTAATAATTGATCAATATGCTTAGCTTTACACGACATCACTTTCATGCTTCGATTTTGGGGAAATTGCATTTGACAAATTTGGAGTGCTGATGATCAGTTAATGTGCTTGACTGACGATTCAAAATAGACTCCAGAGCATACATGATATCATCTCTTTGCCAGTGAGAGCATCACTCGGCATTTGTATAGTAATCTATATATAACCTGATCAATGTGACCATGTGACAGCAAAGCGTTTTGTGATTTGTTTTTTACCTTCAGAAAAAAACAAGTTTAACAAAAATGAAATAATCACAAGTACAACCAATGGATACTCAAAGGTTTGATGTAATGAAACATGAAATACAACATATTGACTCAGGAGGCTAATTTGAAAGCAGCAAACCTTCTCTCACACTTCTTTAATGAGCTTGGTGTTGTACAAATAAATTAGTCAGTGCAAAACCTAAGCAGAGACGAACGACTGCTATTCTGCATTAAGTACGAGGACAGGAGACATGACCTTTTGTGACATCTGCTGTCGGAATTGCTAAAACAATGTTGCCTCTGGAGACGCATCATTTTTCAGGTATTTTTTTCAACTGCAAAACCAAAAGAGAACATGATCAAGAGAATATGACAGTAGAGAAACAAAAGACAATAATTACGTCAACGCAGTCACATAATCAAAGCTGATTAGTGTGCATAATACACCAAGAAAATAAATGGGGTCTTAGAAAATAAATACATTTTTAATTGGAAAAATAGTAACGCCCATGCTACTTTTTACTAAATTATAATATTCAAACTTATTTCTAGAAAAAAACGATTCCTTCTTTGTCAAGGGAGCTATACTTTTTTTTCTTGTTGCTTGTGTGCAAAATATTACTCGTAGTTGGTAATATCAAATCAATTATACAGTATACTAATTGTCACACTACCGCACCCATTTATATGGCTCTGCAGCTAAACTGGGCAATATAAACAAATCTTCCACTGATACCACGAAGTAACCATAGCTGCTTTGCTGACAAAGATTAGCTTTTGTCAACTGTCATATCACCATTCCAATACAATACATCTTTATTTATATAGCGTCTTCACAACAGCTATTTGTTTTTTTATAGTGGGCAAATTCTTGAATCCTGATAACACGCACGCACAGACGCACGCACGCACACACACACACACACACACACACCGATAGCTTGCTCTCAATAGCTGCGGGCGTCTCCACTGAATAAACTGGAAACACACCCTTCTTGACTCTTACCTGCCACACAAATAGTACGTTCTCACTGAAGGTGTACACAAATGTCTGTTGTCACATACAATATGGCCTCAGTTTACTGCTGTTTAATATACACTTAACTTTTCCTGAAGTTTCCTTGTTGTGTGGACCCACAAACCAACAACATGGAGCAAGGTACTGACGTATTAGACGACCGTGACGCCAGGTGGTAAAATCCACCCGTTTTAATCCAGTTCAGGGGCGGCCATTTTGTCAAGGCTCGGGTAATGACCAATGACGTGTCATCTTACAAATATCACATGACCAAAATATGAAAATTAATGATCTGTGATTGGTTGTAACCTTAGACCTGGCAACTGTGATATCATTTTCAGCAAGTGGTAAAGTTGCCGCCACCTGAGATGATTAAAATCGAATGGCTTCGGCTGCCTAATTCATTTTCCACAAACTCAACGTTATTCGTAATACCACGTATAGACTACGGGGGCCATAGAGAACGCTTTGTGTTAAAGAAAGATTTTGACTAAACAAAAAGAGACAATCACCTCACCTTTAAAATTATGATCAGAACTTGGACTTACAAAACTTCATCTATTAGTACTGTAAAGCATTTTACTGTGATTGTAGCATATACTATTTCGCTCACGGATTATTATTTTCCCTGCCAAGAAAAATACCTGAAGATTCATTATATCAAATTAATACTGCTTACATAGTCTCAAGTTCAAGATTGCTTTAGTATTTTAAAAGCATGATATTTACTCATATCTTGGCATAGGACTTTGTGGTGATAACTGCACTTTTAAGGTATGTTTTTATTTATGAATTCACCAGCCCCTCCAGAACATGGGGGCACCTCTACAACCGCAGACTGCTCAGCAGGGAGTCGTTTCTCAGGGTGCTGCAGCCAAAGCGTCGCTGCCCTCCACCTGGTCAGACCCCTCGGTGAACATCAGCCTCGACTCGCTGGGACCCGGCATGCAGGCGCCCAAGCAGAGTCAACCCTCCCTCAACACACTTCAGCAAGGTAACAGAAAGATGTCCACATAAATTCGAACTCCGCGCCCTGGCTGCTTTTCAAGGAACCCGTCAATAATACAGTGCAGGATATGATAGCATTCAACAAGGAATTCATTTGCATCTTTGTTGGCGTAACCACATGGTTCACCCTCAACATGAAAGGCTTATATTCTCGCAAGTAGGCTGACTAGGAAGAGGCTCATAAATAAACAATCATTAGCATCATTAAGAATTTTGTCAATCTGGCAATCTTTTGGCAATGTTATCCCCCTAATGAATGTGGCAGCAAACACCCCAGCCAGGCTTGCACTTGATTTTATTTCATCTATCGTGGAACCTCTAATCCATTCCAGAGCGAAACAAAAATAATGTAACATTAGTAGCAGTACTACACGTGTAAAAATATGGAACCCCTGCTATTAAGAAAATGTACAAATGTAATGGGTCACCGATGCGGCTCATGCATTCTCAGGCCGGGCAAACACAAAAACAATCGGGCTCTTTTTGTTCTGATTTGCCTGATCCAGACCAAGGATGGCAAGTGCCTGACTATCTTTTATGTTTTAAAGTTATGTCTGACTGTGTGACGTGTGCTAATACAATAGATTATTTTTTTATTTATATAGCGTTTTCACAACAAGAGTGGAATTGTCTCGATAATACGCTCCAAAAACAAAGTCAGGCCGACAATCAGAACGAACGGGTTATATATTTACGATCACAAATCTTCCTTTGTGTGTGGGGGAAGACGAAGTCACCCGAGTCATTTGACTCCGTGGACTGTGACAAATGGAATGTTGCCAAGCATAGAAGCGAATGAGGAAGCAGTGGTAAATAAAACAAAATAAGTTCTACTCATCGTTGTTTTTTGTGTATAAAAGCGTGTTTCCAGAGACACCGAGAAATATTCATCGTCGTTTTACAACACTGCACCTATGGTCCTTTTTGGAAACACTAGCTAATAGCACAAATCTGGGAGCCTCTCTTTATTCTTTTTGAGAGCCTCATGTTTGTAATAACTTAGATTTTTATTTTCACAATCTTAGGAACCCAAGGAACTTATTTTTCATTGAAAATGTTGATTGAATTTCGGGACTTTCGACATGAAGTATTTTGCTAGGTAATGAGATGAAGCTTAGTGAGCCCCGCCTATTGCATTGGGTCACAACGCGCCATCAACGTCTCAGTCATTACCTGCTGCTACATTCCTGATGGCTATCAAGTGAACTTAGCGGCCAAGATTGAGTCATGTTTAAAGATTCATTACCAATAATTTGCTCTTAAACAGTACTTCCATACAGTCAAACCTTAGAACCTCCCAAATTGGTTTTATGAACAAGATCATTTCTAATAAAAACCTGTGTCCTGATATGAAATGTGACTTGTTGAATACGTTGCAGGCAACCAGGCCAGTGGAAACATGCTGTCACAAGGATTCTCTGCAATGAGCCTCGGACCCTCGGCAGCGAGACCGCCTGTCACTGTAATGATGCACCCCGGTGCTGGAATGGGAATGGCGCCCAACGCTGGCATGATGGCAATGGGGATGCCCCCAAACCAGGCAATGATGGGGATGTCTATGGCTTCCAACCAGGGCATGATGGGGATGGGCATGGGTCTGAACATGGGAGGGGTGACGATGGCGATGCCCGGTGCCATGGGAATGGGGATGAACCCGGCAATGGTTCAGCAGGCCAAACATGACGCCTTCGCCGACTTTGGTAACTTTGGGAAGTGATGAAGAAGAGCCGAGGTGAGCCGAGGGGTCATTGGTGAAGGATTGTTCCGAGCTTCAAACAAAGAGTACTTGAAAAATGTCAACTCTCACAATACCAACGCCCTGCAATCTCCTTGTTTTAAACAAATAATGCTGTGTAATGAATGACATGGATCGAAATGGATTTGTGCGAGCGTGCGTATGCATGTGTGTGTAGTTTGAACCAATGATCGGTGCGGTCTTCAGACAGCTACTGTAAATTGTGTGCCTTGCCGGTCATGAATGTCAGGTGTGTGTGCTTTTATAATCTCAATCAAACGGAATCAGCAGAATAGCAAAAATGTATATACTTATATATCGCTAGATATTTTTGAGATGCCTCCTATTGAATGGTGAGTTTGGAGAACGTGATCAGCCATTTTAACTTTCTAATATATCAAATTACCTCTCATTTTGTCCTCTGTCTTCCTTTAGCTTGGAAATAGAAATCTACATCTCTTTGCTCTTGCTAGAACTTTCATCTGCAGTTGCGGAGGTGTAACAATGTCCACGCTTGTGTCATCCGCTCAAGTCATTTGAATTAAGAGCACATTGTTACCTTCTCCACATGCTGCCATCACTATTGGCCAACAAGAGCCGTTTTCCACGGCCACACCATCTTTCTGTAGTGGTACAATATCATGGCTCTTCTTGTTTGCATTTAAAGAAGATAATCAGTTCTGGGGAAAGTCCTCCTCCCTCCCAAGTACAAGCCAGAGTGCCTGCAAGACCTTTGCCTTTTCTGTTAACTTCCATAAAGAAGACAATGTGACCATGCAGTGTTGAAGGCAGCAACCACACCATGTACAAATAATCTGTTTGTACTCGTGCCTCAAGCCAAGTAAACTGTCAGTACACAATATGGCAGTTTAGTCTTAATTAGTTCTTTTATGCTGTTTATCTCAAACAACTTTACTTCCTCTCTTTAGTTGTGTAATCCTGTTGGCGCAGACTGTTTGACGATTGCATCACATTGTGTTTAAATTCTTATTTTCACATTTCCAACCGCTCGTGTGCAGTATTTGTCAGCTAGCGGGTCTGTGCGTGCACATCCCTTACGACTAAGCAGGCGAGAGGACCGACCGTGGTGCTGATCTGTTGGGTGTACATACAAAGAAAGCACTGCTCCTTGTTGGAGACCAAGTGCCTCCTGACCCTTGTAACTGTAATATTACATCAATCTTGGGTGCCTGGAATTCCCTCAGCCACCCCCAGTTTGCCAACGATGTTATTAATAATTCACACGCCAGAGTATAAGGAAGTGGATCCTGCAGCCTTGTGGGCCTCGGGAGGTCTTGCACACTGATACATTGTAGCCTTTTATTGAAGTCTGGAGCCTTACAATGACCAAAATCTGTTTTCTTTCATTAGTTTGTGTTCTGCAGATTTTTTTTTTCTACTTTTGATCTCCTGTAAGTAGAAATGGGGTTGTTACTGAAACACTAGTATATGCAAATATCAAAAAGAAAGTCCTATGAAGAAATTTTGCATTCCCATTTTGATTTACACAGCAATATAGCTTACAACATTAAACCGTTGATTGAAATGATTTAATGGTGTGTGTTATTTGGTGAGTTGAGTCATTAGCGTCATTCGAAAGGACTTCAGGCAGCAAAATCTTACTCAACATGCAAATTACTTCCAGTTGATGTCAATGGTCTCTAAGCTGTATGGTGCTTTTCCACTTGTTAAGGGCTTAACACTGAATTCATCATTCACCTGCTGGCAGTATCTTGTACCGATTGCTGAGGATCGAACCCCGAGCCTCTTGAGTTGGGAGCCTACCACTGAGCCCCACGTTGTCCCCTTCTACTGACCTACTTTCATTGCACTCCATATAAAAATAGAAAAATACACAAAAACAGACAATGAGCAACCTCTGCCATTTAAAAAGAAAAAAAACTTCCACGAGCTGCAGTAAATTGTGCTTTTATGGGTAATGTGCCCATTAAAGAGTAAAAGCAATCCAAGACGTCAAGACAAATGACAGCTTTTGAGTGCCATCTGCAATCTCGAGCATCGCAAACTCAATTATTCATAATGCATTTATGAAGTCCGCTGAGACCGCGCTGTCATTCCTGTTCAAACTAACTGGAAAAGCAACATCAAGAGACAGGCAGGAAACGACGGCCCCGCCGGAAGCACCGGGTGTGTGCTGACACCTGCTGGATGGCCCAGGATGGACGTACATTCTACTACGTGTTTCACCATCAAACAAATTTCTGGAAACATTACACAAAGTTGCTTTGAGGAATTTAGGCCACAAAAAAAGTCTGGTATTTTTTTTATTTTTAGGTCAGGAAGTTTGTAAATGTAATAAACATCTGTAGAATTAAACCATCATTTCATCAAGTAAATGTTTTATTTACTATTTCATTTACAACAAATCAAAATATTTTACATTGTAAATGTTTTTTTCTCCCCTATAAATGAATAGTAAAACAGGAATATGTACGTTTTAACAAATTTGAATGGGAAATGGTAAAAATTCAACAACAGGCCCAGACAAAGAATCTGATCATTCACTTGCCGGCATACAAGTGTCAATGTGAAGACCCTCTTGTGTTGGGAGGGGGTAGGGTCAGTCAATCAGTGCCTTGCTCATGGGCAGGAAGGAGACTAGCTTCTCTGGAACAGCTAATGGCCGCTTTTGCATTTCTCTCAACAGGATTTGAACAGTGAGCCCTTCGGTCCTCTCGGCGCATTACAGAATTCCCACGTGAGAGAACAGGCGATTCTTAAACAGCAAGGTGATTTGCGTGGAACACGATACAAATCTGACATCAACATATCTCCATCTCTCGGTTGTTTTCACCAGTAAAACCAGAGCTCTCCCCCAGTTCTTCAGCAACATACAACGTCTCTCAATGTAGATGGTAAAGTGCAAGATGAAGTCGCACATAAAACACCCACACAAATGCAGTCAGGGACTGTCAGAGTGGTTGAGGGTTGACCAGGAGAACATTCTCTCCCCTGATAAATAGCTGATTGATGTGGCGAGTGTGGACCTTGCCATACGCTCTGCACTCTTTCTCCTGACCTGCCTTGGTGCCCTTTGGTACCTCTGATGACTTGTCGTCACTTCTGTGCCTGGCAGGGCCGCTTTCTACCTGGACGCGGTGTTTTGTTGTTGCTCCTTCACCTCCTGAGCTCTCCTGCAGCTTCAGCTTCTCAAAGAGCTGTGCAACAAAGGTGTTAATAAAGCATACAGTCAATCACAAAGGAGTAAATGGTATACCCGTGAAATAGTGAGGGCCTTCTCATGGTACAACGCCTTCCCGAGAAGAGGCTCTCTGTACGTCTCATCAACGTCCACCATGGCCTGACGACGAGATGACAATGATCGACTGTCTCCAATCAGAAGCGCATCCCAATCACTCACCAAATTCCAGAACTTGTCAAAGGCCACAACAAAGCCAGAGCACACACCCCTCAGTCCTTTGAAGGTCCTGATGTGAACTTTGACTCTTATTCTCTGCTCCACACATCTATGCAGTTCTCCCAAAGGACTGCCTTTGCATACTGTAAACAAAAGAGATATTGCGTCGGCTCCAGCAGTAATACTTTGGATTTAGACACTGGACAGCAGATGGGCATGTTCTGAGATATGTCAAAATAAATGTCATGGATGTCCAGATATGTACGTATATCCATTGAAATACATACAGATGATAATGTATAGAGAATAAAATTAAATAAAGATTTATTTGCTATAACTAATAGTATGTGATTGTTGCTAGTCCAATACAAAAGTAACAATGATATAAGGAGTCTTTTTTTTTATTATTCCTCAGGCTATTAGTACTATATTATTCCAGTCATTTTGCACTAGCTAATGTACTGTAATCATTATAATTATAAAGTTAGGGACATTCAAATAAAATTTGATCAGGATGAACTTAAAACGTACTTTATGGAGTTAGGTTGGGGCCAAAAGCTTGGTAACCATGAAGTCCTCTGTTGCAACCTGCTAAAGCCGATATGTCATTGAGCCGCCAGGGTTAGCGCACGTAGCAAATGTTGGAATTTAGCCAGGGTTCCTAAAAGGTCAGTTACAAACGGCGGTAAAAAAAAAAAAAAAAAAAAAAAGGTTTTCTGGTCACGCAGATATTTTGAACATGTCCAAAATTTCTCTGCGACAAGAAAAACAGTTGAAGACTATTCAAACTGTTGGCGACTGTTTGCAAACAAGCGTGAATGAACCCTAACAACAACAGTTAAAATCAACATTCAGGACATGCACAAACACTTGCTACTCTGTGAGATGGAGGCTTGGTGATACTACTTAACATCTCGGTACTTGTTGATAGTTGTGAGATGTCTTCTTTTCATAATGTGAATTAACTGCGTGATGAAGAGGATGAATTCTAATTAGGGAAATGAAGAGAGACGCACTTTGCCGTGCAGGTCTCAGTCAGGGGAAACGTTGTGCATTACAGTACAGTGCTTGTGTGTTGTGGTGAAGTAGCTTTTACTAATTGTGCATTGAACCTACACGTCATCCTAGTCAGCACATTTTTCTGAGGCTTGCGTCTCCGTGACTGCTGCGCGCGGCTGCTGCTGCTGCTTCCTCCCTCCTCCTCCTCCAATGACTTTTTGTTCACCATGAGGTTCTTGAGCCTCTCGATGCGCTCCGGGTCTGCGACTCCTCTCAGTGCCTTAATCCGTCTTTTCTCCACATTCTCGGGCTTGGCTCTACCACGCCCCCCCTTCAGGAAACTTTCGTACTCGGCGATGTTGTTGAAACATTTTATGTTTGGAAACGGTAGCGGCACCGTGGGCGAGTATAAGGCCAAAAGGGGGTCAAACCTTCCAGAACAAACGTCTATTTTTAACGTGTCATCATCCCGTGGACCCGATGAGGCACCAGAGTTGGAAGCGGAGTCTTTTTCTTGACGATGCGATGTCCTACTTCGCCTGTCTCTCTCTTTCTCCTCCATGTTTGTTTGAAACACCCGCAGGCACGGGTTTACACATCTAAAGGCATTATGGGAAATGGATAGACTCTCAAATAAGAGAGCTCACTCCATAACGGTCCTTAATTGATTGTCGGGATAGTTTAAACGTGTTATGTGTGTTTTGAAATTTATAATAGCATATTATGATAACAGCTAGCCCAATGTAGTACAAAAAATGCCATCCGTATCGACACTTTAAATGCAAACCTTTATGCTGATGAGCTAAATAGACGATCTTTGCTTCCCTCGAGAAAACGTTATACGTTTAGTTGAATATCAAATGGATCTTGTTACTTAAGCAAAATGTCAGAACGATTATAACGCATTTTATTCTAAATTTGTATAACACGCGGTGGAAGTGTTGTCTTGTATGAGATTTTGGTAATCCGGAACTAAGTGCAATCATGTTCGAGTTATCAATCGGACGACCGTAGTGCTGAACCAAGTAGATCCGGCGTCACATCATGTTCTTCGTAGTTTCTTACATTTTTTTATTTTTTTTAAGAAGACAAATTAGACTGACAATATAATACAACCAGGAGGCTGTTTTAACGTCACTGTTTTGCTTATAATTGGTCTGATTATTTTCCATCGTTTCAAGTGCGGTAAGCCTGATTCCCTTTAAGAAGACTGATGTAATGCTGATTAATGACTGTATTTGTCATTTTTGTCTTTTATTGTATTGTCGTCTTGATAGATTAAACGCTCATACACAAATGACAGTGACTGTTTATGTTATAGATATCTTAAGATTAGCTAGTGGTTATTGGCATAATCATTGAGTTCCGTGCAGGGCAGAAATAACACTAGGTGGCGAAATAAGCACTGCGTACAGTCTAACACTAACACTGGATGTTAGCGTTGTTAGCATTTTTTTCCCCGGTTACCACTTGTAAACTGGTTGAACAAAGGTTGAACCAATTGTTGATCAACCGTATTTGTCAATCTTGTATTTGCAGCAACAGACTGATGCAAGTTATAAATGTCTGCAGACTTTGCTACGGTATCAAGTCTTGTGTTGTCAGACCCCTGGCCTGTTTATTTATTTCCACTTGTACCATGGCCAAAAGCAAGTTTGAATATGTGCGTAACTTTGAAGTAGATGACACCTGTCTGAGAAACTGCTACATTGTTGTGAGACTGGATGGCCGCAACTTCCACAAGTTAGTCTGCTTTTTTCGAATGCACATCTGTGATGTTTATCATTTTATGGTGCTATTGTTCAGAGTTAACAGAGTCATCGTTGCGTTTTAGGTTTTCAGAGCAGCACAAGTTCACCAAACCAAATGACAACAGGGCCCTGGGCCTCATGGCCCGCAGTGCCCAGTCAGTCATGGAGGACCTAGAAGACATTATCATTGCCTATGGACAAAGTGATGAGTTTAGTTTTGTTTTCAAGAGGACCACCAACTGGTTCAAGAGGAGAGCTAGGTAAACATAAGTGAGATCATATGTTGTTGTTGCTATTATTATGTTTGTCTGACTTTATTTCTCCTTGCAGCAAGCTGATGACCCATGTGACCTCACAGTTCTCGTCCTCTTATGTCTTTTACTGGAAAGAGTTTTTTGGAGAGCAACCTCTACTCTATCCACCAGGATTTGATGGGCGGGTGGTACTGTATCCTAGCAACCGCAACCTGAAAGACTATCTGAGCTGGAGGCAAGCAGACTGTAAGCATGTTGTTACAACTGTCATTGCACTGTTGATGGTGATGATGAAAGTGTCCGACTCTTTTTGTCATTTTTTCCAGGTCACATAAATAATTTGTACAACACAGTCTTTTGGACCCTTGTACAGAAAGGTGGACTAACCACAGTTCAAGCAGAAGATCGCTTAAAGGTGACTCTTCAACAAGCAATATAGCTATTCAAATATAGGTTGTCATCCAACACTTTTCCTCTCTTACCAATTTGGCAATCCCAATGAATTTGTTAAGTCATGATTACAGTAAATATTTGAATGAAACTTACGTTTAGGTCTTAAAAGTAATCGATTCAAAAGCAGTTACAAAATAGAAACAAAAAAGACATACTTCTACTAGTGTTATTTCAATTTCAAATTGTCACCTGTAATGAATAAAAACATTGAGATTTTGCAAGATTTTTTTAATACCCTTTTCCAATAACCCTCTTGTGCTGTGCACGAATCAGGGGTAAACTGTTAATTCAAATTGAGTCGCGAGTTGGCCATAAAAAGTGAACGCCGAATTATTTTAATGGATACTTGTTGCCACGATGCATTTGCTTAAAAAGAAAATCCAAAACATTCTCTTGCTTGTCTGGCTGTACTTTAGTGTCGAAAAGCGGAGCGATGCGACATTTCCCATGCACAAATAAACCTGATGGGTTAATTTCTCTCTAAAGGGAAAAAAAACTATCATGGCTTTTGCGGCATTTGTAATTTCAAAGTCAAAGTCTGCTTTATTGTCAACGTCTTCACATGCCGAGACACACACAAAGAGATCGAAATTACGTTTTCCCTATCCCACGGTGACAAGACATATTACACGATAGACATACAAGTAAACGACGCAATATAAAAAACAAGAAGGCACAAACAATAAATAATAAGAGTAATAATAAATAATAAATAAACAGATAACACAACAAATAAGAGCCAGTGTGCATACAGACAGTAAAAGTACAGGACGCTACGCAGAACGGGGAAGCGAGTTCAGGATCCTGACAGCCTGGAGTATGAAGCTGTTTGAGAGTCTGGTGGTGCGGGAGCGCAGTCTTCTGTACCTCTTCCCAGAGGGCAGAAGCTCGAACAAAGAGTGAGCGGGGTGACTCACATCACTCACAATCGTGGTCGCCTGGCCTAATTTGTGTTGACTTTTAAATAATTACATTGGACTTTTCATTAATTGGTCTACAACATGACACGTTTCAATGTAAAAACAAAAAATGGAAAGCCGTAGCAACAAACTGGCCCCCGACAAAAATTTATTTGACATTCCCTGCTGTAAAGCAAGGTGTCCGACCCATTGCATTTTCGCTGCATCGGCACACTTACTGCATATCATTTTTCTCAACGCATGAAGGACAAATCTTGGTGGTATGAATGGTTTTATTGTTTTTGGGAAGCTATATAGCAAAAACATACTCAATGCTTCTTCTCTGTAGTGGTTAGGGTTAGCCTGGTCCTGCCATCATATTTATTTACATTCCTTTACCGATCTGTGAGTTACAATGCAGTGAGTTACCATTGGTAAATAACCGTGCATGTAAGAGATGACAACAGGCGAGACAACATGCTTAAACTTAAACCTCTTAAACGTGGTAGAAAAAGACCTTTTTGATGGTTATGCATTAAACAGTTTTTTCTTCATCCTTTTCACATTTGTACAGCTCTACTTTTAAAATTTGAAGTTTGTAGTTATGCATTACAAATGAACTTCCCGTTCACCTAATTTAATTTATTTTACACGCACGATATCACATTTGTGTACTCATACAGGGAACGTTAGCTGCTGCCAAAAATGAAATACTGTTCTCCGAGTTTGACATCAACTACAACAAAGAACCGGCTATCCATAGGAAAGGCACCATTCTCATCTGGGAAAAGGTCAGATGATTTGAGACTCATTTATTTATTTCTGCTTGCGATATTGACAATTTGGCTATTTACATGTTAAGATACATCCCTAACATTGAACAAAAATGTGGTCACAATTTGTTCATTGACTGCAAAGAAAAAAAAAATAGAGGCTTAAACTGGAAACCTTTATTTATTCTATAGCAGTGGTTCTTAACCTTGTTGGCGGTACCGAACCCCGCCAGTTTCATATAGGCATTCACTAAACCCCTCTTTAATGAAAAACAAAATATTTTTTTCAAATTCAAGACATAGATGTTTTTTATTGATGCACAAAATGAGCCATGAATGAAAATCACCTTGTACAAAGAACAAAACCAACTTAATACAGAACTCACAACAAATGAAATACTCGCAAATCAGTGTGAATTCTGCCTTTGCCTTTTTGAAACCAGTTCATATATGCGTCGTCACAGATTTCCACGATAAATCAGGTGTGTTCGGACCTCCGCAACGGAGGCTCTGCCGAACCCCTGAGACCGACTCACCCAACCCCTAGGGTTCGATTGAACCCAGGTTAAGAACCACTATACAGTATACAATAGGGCTGAATGATTTGTCGTTTTGGGACATCACAGCTACGATTTATTTAAGGGCTATTATCCACCACACTCACAAATCAAGTCATACTTAAAAACGCCACCAAAAAAAAAAGAAAGAAAACTTGGATCTATGTCCAATAAGTGTTTTCTGCTTGGCAATGCTACTTCTTGGCTCTAAGATAGTTTACGCAGCTGCAACATGGATTTTATGATATCACATGTAAATCGTAAACAAGTCACAGTTTTACCCAAGAGGCAGACGTGTACGCTCATTGCTAAAATAAAAGAGAAAGTCTTAACCATCCATCCATCCATTTTCTGTATCGCTTTGTCCCCACGGGGGTCGCAGGCGTGTTGGAGCCTATCCCAGCGAGGGACACCCTGAACTGGTTGCCAGGCAATTGCAGGGAACACCGAGACAAACAACCATCCGCACTTGCACTCACACCTAGGGGAAATTTGGAGTCCTCAATTGGCCTACCAAGCATGGTTTTGGGGATGTGGGAGGAAACCAAAGTGCCCAGAGAAAACCCACGCGGACCCGGGGAGAACATGCAAACTGCACACAGGGAGGGCCAGAATTGCCGGAGTCTCCTAACTGTGAGGCGGATGTGCTAACCAGTGCACCGCCAGTCTTAACCAACTCTGGCATAATATAAAAATAAAGCTCATAATAAGTGTTGGCGCCTGTGCTGAGGACACTTCTTTGTCGATGCACCTTGGTAATAAGTGTCGAAAATGAATCACAAGAAGAGAAACAAATGTTCTGAGTTAAGCCTATGCTCATTGTGTGACATGCTTATGACAGACATGATGTTTTGAACTATGAGGCATATTTTGGTCCAATTCTTGCGTCTACACCCTGGGGAAGACCAAATGTTTGTAAAGCAAGTTTCTTTAATGAAAGAAGACATGTCTTCAAGGCATTAATAATTCAAGGCAAACCTTTTGACTCGCGGGCCGAACTGGGTTCTAGATTTGGACCGGAGGGCCGAACCAGGAGCAGATGGACATAGTGTTTGTGTGAAGTAGTATAAGCGACCTGTAAAGGTCATTGCATAAAAGATTTTGGCCTTTAGTAGGTAGTAAAGCATGGATATTCCAAACAAGTTTTTTGAAAACAAATGCATTTATTAACAGCATTAAAAAAAAAAAAAAATCACAAAAAAACTGCTATCAGTGATTCTCATAAAATACGACACTGTTATTGTGAATAACAGTCTCCATCACTTCAGTGCTTGCAGGTCAGATTAATGAAAGATGTTTATCTTATGAGATCACATCAAACGGCAAACATTCTGACCAAATATATCATCTTGAAGAATCGGTGAAAGCATACATACAAATAAAATAATCAAAACGGCAACACGGTGAGGGGTATCTGAAAATCAGAGCAGAGTTTTAACTCACCTGGTAACAGAGGTGAGGAAACGGGAAATACTTCCTGAAAGTAAACCTTAGAAACTTTACATGTTAAGATTAGTCGCAAACAGGTGGTGCATCAATGTCCTTGAGCATCCTGCATTGTTTGAGAATGAGAATGGTCGCTAGTTTCAATCCCTGCTATGTGTACAAATCATATCCAAAATGCATTTTTTTTACAACAAACTTGAGAGCCTCCCCTTCATTTTCAGTGGGAACAGTGTTGTTGGCCTCCCTTTTTTGCTAGTGCGTCATAGTCTGGAGTAAAATTTGTTGTGGCAATTCTTAGGAGAGATCCGTTGACCTCAATCTGTGACGGGTTGATGTTGATGTGGCTGAACGTCACGTCGCGTGCGTCGAGCCAAATTGGCCACTCTTTTTTAACATTCGGCACTCACTTCTTTTCTTCGGGCCACTCATTTTAATGGAAGGATTCCAGGGGAAGGTTTGTGGGTGGCCCACCCCTGCCCTACACGCACGTTACAAAAGCTTTTACGAGCATGTCCGTGACATGCTTTTGTCAACATACTTCAAGAATTATAGGACACTTTACATGTAGTGTTTCTTGTATTGCTTAAAATAGCCAGTTTTTGGTCAGTCCTGTCTCATGCATGAGCATATCACGTCTCCGCTCTGCCAATCAGCGCCGATCACCACCACCTGTGCCCTTTTTACAGGCTGGTTAGAACATGTATATAGATGCCCGTCAGTTCTGGCGCACGCCTGGCACCCGTCCCTGCTCTGTTCCTTAATGCCTGTTTACCTGACTCGCTCGGTGGCAAGATCCCTGCTCTGATCCGCTGCGTAGCGGTATGCCTGGCTGCCTTGACACGCGCATGCCTGCTTCCCGACCCGCTGTGTAGCGAGATGCCTGTACTGTGTTTGGCCCGACCTTCTGCCTGTCCCCAACCACAAGCTTGCTTGGCCCCTGTCTGCTTCGACAACACCCATCCGCTGACCGGCTCGTTGCACTTGGTTGTCCTGGCTCGTTGGTGGCGGAGCAACTGTATAAGTTGGCCAATGGCAGGTCCGGCTTTCGTTAAAAGGGTAGCCACCCCTCTACCTCACTCTTGCTGTACACCTCACTAATACTCACTAAACATTGGGCTTCCAAGGGGAGAGACGGTTGGGCGTGGTCCAGCATAACTGCAACTTAATTTCGATACAATGACAAGCTATGCTAACTCACCAAATTTTACGCTAATAAATCACTAACCTGAAAATCAATACAAAGACGCCCACAATCGCAACTATTCCAACTCACTATGGATGCGTGTATAAAACTGACCTACATTTATGCCCCACAGTAGCAGAGTGACCGTGTTAAGATTTTGGAAGTGACGTCAAGATACCCTGCTAGTGAAATCAGAGGATAGAAAGCCAAATTTCCATGCAGTGCAGTGTTTAGTCTCAAGATGGCATCACACAGAATGTTTTTGCCCCAAATTCAAAAGCTTTTAACAAACATGTCAAAATAATGACCAGGACATGTAGAGAGCACGAGTAGGCACCTGTTTATACAATTTATCTGCAAAAAATGTGTTGTGTTAATAGCATTTCTACCCATAATCCATGACCAAAACACATACACACACATTCACCACTTAGAGCATATAAACATACTTGCACTTGCACACCCATGTAGGGTACACTAATGTGTCATGCTAATGATCTGACAGCGTGGCGAGTCATCTTCATAAGCTGCTGATGCAGAATGAAATGCAGCAAAACACTCACACTCGCACACATCCACCTAACAATCAACTTCCATGTGCCACGTATCTGAACCTAATCCTTGTTAAACACAGCAAAAGTGTGCATCCAACTAAACTGTGTTAATGCATTGAAATGTTGCATGGGTGTCACACCAGTCAGGTGTCTGGGTGTGTTTTAATGATAGCGTTTCAGTCAAAAAACAATGTTTATAGTATGTAGAGGACAAAGCTTTTTAACTTGTCTTTATCATTTCTTGTTTCCCAGCATGATGAAAGTCTCTTCAAACAAACAAAAGGAGTGAATGGCGAGAGGAAGGACGTGCATGTGACTCGGAGCAGAAGGAGTGTGCAGGCCTACCACTGTGACATTATAGGAGAAGAGTTTTGGCAGCAACACGCAAACATTCTGGAAGATGACGGCTGCTAGTGTTATATATATATATATATATACATCCATATATATATATATATATATGTATAATAATAAACACATATCATGGTGACTGTGAGAGTGGACATTCGATTTGTTTACCTAACGCAAGCAACATGTACAGTGGTGGCCCTTATCCCAGAGGCAGACAAACATGTTTCATATCACAATGATTTATTATGAACTCATCAAAGTGAGCCAAGGAATAG